>NC_141135.1:154268886-154503886 GCF_053477565.2 Lygodium microphyllum | reverse complement strand
GGGAGAAGGGGAGGCTTTAATGAAAAAAGGGAGGGGGAAGAAGAAATGAGATATTACACTTGAAAAAGAGAGGAGGGGAAGGGGAGGGAGGTTTGGAAAAGGGGGTAGGTTCGGGGCTTTCCGAACTTATAGCTAAAATAATAATTAAAAAAAGGGAGGTGAGGGGGGGGGGGATGCTTTAATGAAAAAAGAGAAGGGGAAGAGATAATGAGATATTACACGTGAAAAAGAGAGGAGGGGAAGGGGAAGGAGGTTTGGAAAAGGGGGTAGGTTTGGGAAGCCCTCTGGAAGTTTGGGGCTTTCTGAACCTATAGCTAAAATAATATAGTAGTAAGATTTGTGAGTTTTCAAGGAATAAGATGCACCATGACTATATTCCATTAGGACAATCTCTTTAAATGGCACCTATTTACATGCATAAATCTTGTAAAATAATTGATTTTAAATCTTTTTTTAAAAGAGAACATAAGAATACTTACGTCTTTTTGAGTAACCCTCTCAAGTTTTCATCTCTTGAAGATTTCGATGGAGGTGTCTTATTTGGTGTTGTAAAACAATTGCTCTATCTTTGAGATGTTAGAGTAAAGATATCAATTGGTACAAAGCATTGTTGCATGTTATGGGTAGATATCAACATAGTTTCATACTAATTTCACAAAAGTTCTAATCGGTGAACTTCACAAAGGCCACAACTTATTGCGCAATGCTTCAGAGCATGAGCTTATTATAAAATGTACTTCTTGTGACTTTAAAAACAGTGGTATAAGCCTTTATTGACTCTAATTTGACCCTTTAAGGGATTTGTGACAACAAAAACAATCAAAATTAGAGGTTTTCTTGCAATTTTGTTAGTAATATTAACCAACATGACTACGATTATCTACTTTTACAAAGCATAGTATTCCATCATGTTTAATAAGTCCATCTAGAACCTCGTATATCACAAAATTAATATTAAAATTGTTAGCATGCAATGGGTAAAATGGTAATAGGAAGCAAATTTCATCTAAGCAATGAACTTGTGAATGATGTTATTTTTCACCTAATCTTTAGATAGTTGGTAACAATATTGTGAAGGGAAGTATCATTCTAATTTTAATAAAGCCAGAGGAACAATCAAATTTCAAAATAGTACATCATTAAAAGACAAACGAATAAGCCATCCCAACCTTATGTCAATCCAATAAGAAGTTACATGATAGAGTTATACTAGAAGCAACCCATTTAGGGTTAGTATATAAAGGTCTCAATTCCATACCCACATCAAAGTAGGTTAGCATAGAACTTACTATCCACAACATGACCAAAGAATTGTTGACAATGTGCTTTTCTATATAATAGCCCATGCATTTAGATTTAGTATGTAAAGGTGTCTAGTCCACAACCTAAATTTAATATTAATTTAGCACCTAGCTTACATTCCATTGCATGACCACACAGTAGCTAAATAATGCTTGTATATATCTCATCATATTTTGAAGGTATGGTTTATGTACGATGAGAAGGTTATGGGAGGTCATAGTATTTGGGAGATTCAAGGGTACGCAAACCTTATTGACATTGTGGCACACAAGATGGGAGACATGAGCCCCTATAAAAGGGACATGGAGGACAAACTACACAGATATCCGCCCTCAGACTGCCAAAAAGACCAATTGTTTTGGAAAATACTTGTAACTTTGAGTAACCATGCTCCTGTGGGCAGGATTTTTTTGTTATTAAGGGGTGCAGGCCAGAAATCTGCAGAACTCCAAACATTCGAGGTTTGGCTTCCTCTCCTACCACATCCACATCCCAAAACTAGTAGTGT
Organism: Lygodium microphyllum; assembly: GCF_053477565.2. Lineage (NCBI taxonomy): Eukaryota > Viridiplantae > Streptophyta > Polypodiopsida > Schizaeales > Lygodiaceae > Lygodium > Lygodium microphyllum. Next base: position 154,502,076 of record NC_141135.1, on the reverse strand, counting down.
GAGGTTGGCTCCCTGACCCCCTTGCCTGACATCTCGAACTTCCTCATGAGCATTGTTTACTAGTTCGACAAGAAGGCCTAGTATCGAAAGCTCTGGGCTTGCTTGTGCTTGGGGGGACTTGTGAGATGCTTTGGCCCTCGTTGGGAAGAAGAGAGGGGGAGGGCACTAGCAATGGTTCAAATCTATACTATTAGTTAACGAGAGGTGGGGGGCGGGTCCCACCCGCAAAAATCGCACTTGCCCCAGCGCGAAACGTCGGGGCGAGTCTAGGCGTGGAGCGCCTAGTCACCCTTAAAAACAAAAGAAAATTATAACCATTTATAAATTTTCCGATTTTGCGTTATACGGAGAAATCGTCCTCCCAAAGTGAACGCTAATGGCGAAGGCAGCGAATCTCAGTTCTGTGATCCAGATTCTATAGTGATATGTTATAGTGATAATAATAATAAAGTAGAACAAAACAAAATGACACAATCATATAGAGAAGACGTCGTAGACGACATTGCGACCAGGTTCAGCTCCCCTAATTTGATGGGGGAAGAAGCACAGGGTCTGAATTGGCCCTTTGGGAGGGGAAGAAGAAGCTGCCGAAGAGGCAGCATTGCGCTTTGGCAAACAAGCCGTTCTCTGCATAATCACGAAGAAGGAGAAGAAGAAGAAGAAGAAGAAGAAGAGCAGCAGCAGCAGCAGAAGAGCAAGAACAAGGAAGAACAGAATACAGGATCGTCGTCATCGTCGCCCTCACATTTTGAGCACCCTGTCTTTGTGCCCCCCCCCCCCCCCCCCGTCTCTCTCTCTCATTTTACTAGATAGGCTACTTGATCTCGTTTTGCTTTTCCTATGGGGCACATTGCGCCTACCTATCCTTCTGCTTTCATGCCGTGGGAACAAGAGCAAAGCAGGGAAATGAGTCCGCTCCCAGCGCCTCGCTTTTGATCGGGGGACCAATCGTTGGCTCAATTCTGAATCTTGTGTTTTCCTCTTTTAAGAGATGGCAACTGCCATTGCCGCAGGCGTGGCCATTGCTCGCATCCCCACAGCAGCCTTCAAGCAGCACCTCCAAACGCAGGCGCAGCTGCAGGCACAAGCACAGTCTCAAAAGCACCTGCTTTCCACAGGCCCTCTCCGATCCCACTTCTCCTCTTCCTTCAGAGAACTGGACAAGCCTGGCCCCTCACGTCCAATGCGAGGGTGCACATACCCCCGTGCAGCACTCATCGCCCCCGACGGTGGCATCCTTGTGGACCTTATTGTCCCTCCTGAGAAGCGTGCTGCCAAGGCCGCCGAGGCGCGCAGCCTCCCTCAAGTGCGCATCACACAGATCGACCTGGAGTGGGTGCATGTGGTCGGAGAAGGATGGGCCAGCCCCCTCCGCGGTTTCATGCGCCAGGCAGAGTACCTCCAGGCCCTGCACTTCAACTGCCTTCGCTTGCAGGATGGCTCTCTTGTCAACATGTCACTGCCCATTGTCCTTGCTATCGATGACTATCAGAAGGATAATCTCGTTTCCAGCCATGCCTACGCAGTTACTCTTATTGCTCCCAAAGGAAATGCTGTGGCCATCCTGCGCAAGTAAGTGAATTAAGTAGCTAAATAGTTATGTAACAGATTAGATTGCACGCACAAGGGTGCAAGCACGCTCACTTTTTTCTTAATAACTCGCACACACAGCCATAGGCACACAGATACACCTTCAAAATTTCACTCTCCCATGAAGTTTGAGATTGTCTGTTGGAATCAAATATGTTGAAAGCACCTCTTGGTAAGCTGTGCATGATCCCTTGTACAGCTAAAGATGTCATGCTTGTTTGATTTCTGACTTCTGTACTGATTTACAAGCTTCTTGTGCTGGCAGTATTGAGATTTACAAACACAACAAAGAAGAACGAATTGCTCGAACCTGGGGCACAACAGCCCCTGGACTTCCTTATGTGGAGGAGTCAATTATGCCAGCAGGGAACTGGCTGATTGGAGGTGATCTTGAAGTGCTTGAGCCTATCAAGTATCATGATGGCTTAGACCATTATCGACTTTCTCCTGCAGAACTTCGTAAAGAATTCGAGCGTAGGAAAACAGATGCTGTGTTTGCATTTCAGCTGAGGAATCCTGTTCACAATGGGCATGCTCTGCTTATGACAGACACTCGCAGACGTTTGTTGGAGATGGGTTTCAAGAACCCTGTATTACTCCTGCATCCTCTAGGTGGCTTTACAAAAGCAGATGATGTCCCTCTTGAATGGCGAATGAAGCAACATGACAAGGCATGGGAACTAAAACCTGCTTTCACAATATGTATAACAGAAATGACCTGTTACTGATCTGTACATGCAAAAGTATAGCTTCTTCTTGTTGATATGAAACGGAGTAGTCTTTCACAGGTCCTTGAAGAAGGCGTTCTAGATGCTGAAACCACTGTTGTGGCGATTTTCCCCTCGCCAATGCATTATGCTGGACCTACAGAAGTTCAATGGCATGCAAAAGCTCGAATTAATGCTGGTGCTGATTTCTATATCGTTGGCCGTGATCCAGCTGGTATGGGGCACCCTACTGAGAAGAGAGATCTTTATGATCCAGATCATGGCAAGTTGGTACTGAGCATGGCTCCTGGGCTGGAGCGCTTGAACATACTCCCCTTTAGGGTAAAAACACACTTACTCGTTCCCTCATTCTTGTGTACTATTTGGGGTTTATAGTGGACTTTCTGCAATCTATAGATAATTAAGTACATCATTCTATTGATTAGTAGAAACAAGCCTTGTATTGTTACGGCGGATACTTGTTATGAACAAGCACCGGTCACTTCATGGCTCAGCTCAATGTTCACAAATCCTATTGGTATCATGTTGGCAGTTCATCTTCATCTTGTCCATTCTCTTATATGCATAGTCTTTTAGGCCTATTTTTGTCTGTCCTTTATGTTTAGGGATGATTGTCATCCCACATATATGCTCCATGCATAGTCTTTTGTGCCTATTTTGGTCTGCCCTTTATGTTCAGGGATGACTGTCACAGATTCACTGTTTGTATCTTTGTACATAGTGAAAAGAAGGCAATCATAGATTTCACTCCACTTGTTTTAGTGAAGTATTGGCATCAAGTAGTGTTTAGTTATAGGAGACGATTTTCATCTCGGCTTACTTCTTAGACAAAGGGGGTAGTTGCTGCTGATTGGGCCATCCAAAGCTTTCATCATAGTATTTAGGAATTTTAGAAACACGTGGATAAGAAACAGTTTCCCAAATCTTGTAAGTTTCTACAAAATTAGAGTTTAGGAAACATCTACTACCATATGGTGGTAGTGATATGTGTGAGCGCACTTGGGACCCTTGGGGAAATTTTTCCCTCTTGAGGAAGTTTTTCCATTGACAAAAAGATGGCTACGTTGTCACAATTGGAGTGGTAGTGGAGGGAGGGAAACATAGTCACTTTGCATCACAATGTCGATGTAGACTTCGAGTGGCAAGACACAGTTAATTGGCTGCAAAGCAGCTCCACAAATCAACAAATGATGATGATGGTCATCATCATCACCATTGTCATCAATTATTCACCTAGTAGCAATAGAAATGAGTCCATCATCATCGTCATCATCAATTATTTTCCTGGTAGCAATAGAAATGAGTCTATAGGGTAAAGTGGAGGCAATAGATCATCCAAAAGGTGATGGGGTGGGAAGTGATGGGCTGTGACAGCAAGTCACAGCTCCTCCCCACATGGCTTTTGAATGATAGGGCATCGACTTCTTGAGAGGTGGAGTGTTGGAAGCTTCGAGAGATGGTAGTAGCAGTTGGTAGGCATGGTAGTTGGAGAATGGTTGGGTGTTAGAGAGATAAAAGGGAAGACTTAGAGGTAGATACATGCCCTTATACAGGGGATTTTTGGGCATTTGTCGTAGTGAATAACATAAATGGATTTAGCTATCATCAAGGAGGGTAGGGCACATGGGAGGAGGATCTATTTTTACTTTGTGGATTTTTGCAAAGGCTTGATACAATGTGATGAGCCAAGCTAATATAGACACTACAGGGTCTTGGGGTACCCATTGAGATGTGATGAGGTGTGTTAGCATTGTATGATTTACTCATTGGACGGTTCCAAGCCCCAAGAGAGATGTTGGTGGAGATCATTAGCACTAGTGGGGTGCATAGGGGATCTTGAGGGAAGGCTCAAAGAGGAGTGATCCATAATGAGATATCAGGAAGCGAGATGGATGCTCATAACATGTCCTTGTATGGGGTTTTAGGGGCATTTGTATTATTGAATAAAATAGACGCCTTTTTCATTAATAAATCTTTTTTGGCTCTTTTGGCAGAGTAAAATTAGGCCAAAATGCATGTTAATTTCGTGTAATGTGTAGGCCTTTAATTTTAGTGGCTCAACACCCCTTTGCAAGCCTTTATGCATAGGTGCAAACAATGTTAGATTGCTTTGCCAATTTGAGTTGCACTTAGATCTCATGGTCTATAGCCTATTTTCGTGAAAATGTGTAGCGTGCTAGGCTCAAATCTTGTTGCACAAAAAATGTGTCTTTTGGATGCATTTTTTGGGCATTTTTTGCGACCGGCAAATATTGTTGTGCTTTTTTTTCAGGGTGTTTTATTGCATTGGAGTGACAAACTCTTGTAAGTCATGTTTGTAGTCTCCAACTTTAGTAAACGTACTCTTATCATTGTCTCCTAGTCCCTCTACCTAAAGATCTTTCAACATAAACTTAGTATTGTGGCAAACAATTTAGAGGTAATGTTCAATAAGCTTGCCACAGTTAGGATTGAAGCAAACATTTTATAGGCAATATTCGATAGACTACTGGTTGCAAGTTGTATGCAACAAAGCAATAGATTTAGTTCAATGTGTTATAGATGAGATGATTTTTTCCTCAAAGAACTAGATCTTTTTCAATATGCTATCTGCCACATACACACTTTGAGTTCTTTCATGGTATGATAGTATAGTAGTCCCATTGTAGTTTATCATCGTTGGTGCCAAGTTATAGGTGAAATTTGAGCATTAGTCTAAGCTTTATTCTACATCCAATGTCTTATTTTGTGCATTTTTAGCTTGCTTGTGCCTAACTTAAGCCTGGATTCTATTTTCAATTGCACTAGAGGTGCTAGTTCCACATCTTTGGGTTTTGTTGAGCCTTCTCAACATTGTGACTAAAAGTTACTACCTCCGATAGTTATACTAACCTGAGAAGGTCATTGCAACAATCTTTGTTTGATAGCCTATCATTTGATAATGGATGGGTCTCAGTATCATACTTTGTATTGGTGTTTTTTTGTTCTTTTAGGGCTACACTCGTGCAAAGTGTGCAGCCATCTTGTACATGAATAATTAGTACAGTAGGGCCCATATCAAAGAAAAGGAGCGTGTTTGTCAGTAGTTGTGGACAAAATGCAGCCATTCCAATTTCGGGTCTGCATCATTTTCTCTCACTCTATGGGTGTGCTTCACTTGGTGATGATGTTGATTGGTTCATATTATGTCCTTTCAAACTCTTTTGTTACTTTTTTTGTGGTGCCTTGTAACATCACCCCCTTGTAAATTAACTTAACCAAATTTTTTGTTTTAGAAAGAACCATCTTGCACACGGATAATTAGTACAGGAGGGCCCATATCAAAGAAAAGGAGTGTGTGTGTCAGTAGTTGTGGACAAAATGCAGCCATTCCAATTTCGGGTCTTCATCATTTTCTCTCTCTTTCGTCTTGTGGTTCTTAGGACTTATAATAATCACTCTATGGGTGTGCTTCACTCGGTGATGATGTTGATTGGTTCATATTATGTGCTTTCAAACTCTTTTGTTACTTTTTTTGTGGTGCCTTGTAACATCATCCCCTTATAAATTAGCTTAACCAAAAATTTTGTTTTAGAAAGAAAAAAGAATTGTGTGAGTGGTAGCTCAACTTGCAAAATGTCACCTTGCCATGTTTTGGCTGGTTGCCATGTGGTGGTTGGTTGGCTTGCAATGCTGCCTCGAACTAGTTTGCTTGTTCTCAGGGTGCCACTAAGAGGGACATTGCAGCAACCAATATGCAGCAATTGCTTGTATTTTGAGACTCTCATTCGTGGAATTGTTGGCTCTTACAATCTCTAGGCAAGAGACCTTGCAACCGTGCTTATTGGCTTAGATCACCTCCTAGGCAAACTCAAAGTTGACTTATCTTGTAGTGTGCCTATTCCAAAACATCAGCCAATAATTAGACAATTTATTTTAAGTTTCACGCTCTAGTTTTTAGTCCCAAATTTAGAAGGCCTTCAATGAGGACACCTCAATAGAGATCACCACTAGATTCAACAGATTGCTTGACTTTAGTTGAGCTTGAGCAGGACTATGGGGAGGTACTTGTGTTGATGTTCAAGAAGCAACCAATACTAGTTTTCCTTGAAACAACACATTCGGTTTGTCAGGTTCTCTTTCTAGTTTTCTCTGATGGCTTGAGTCTAGGCACAAATTCTCACAAATTTCGAATAGTCTGTTAAATGATTGTATTCGACTTTAAATTATACACACTTATTTTAGGAAGGTGTGTTAAGGGAGCTACACATAGTTTAGGTAGGTGCCAATCAAAGTTGCACCATGCAAGAGAAGTGCCCTATTTTTGAGAGTCTTAGTGATGTTACTTCCAAGTTTGAGTTTCCACCTACTTGGAAGCTACATGTAGTAGTTTGTGAGAGCAATTTGACCTAGTATTAAGGAGGCTCTTCACCAGTACAATTATTGGTCATGGCTGTCATGCAAATTTTTGCAAAGGTCATCACCACTGGTACACTTACTTGTCACATTTTTAAAGCCCAATCTCATGGAAATTATATTGGACCTGTCTTGCAAACTGTCCTGTGATAGTGCAGTGAAGTAAATGCACAATCCCACCCTTTACAATAGTGGCATGAAGCCCCTTAGTAACCAGCACCAATATCCATGAACAACATTTTTGGTAGTACATACAAAAACTTCATATTGAAGGATTTTCTAATCAATTATAACATATTTGTCATTTTTATATCTAAAAAATTTGTGAAGTTTAGGGTTTTAAATTGTCATTTTTAGAATAAAAAAGTTGTGAAGTTCAAGGTTTTAAACTTCTATCTTCAAATTTTGAAGGTATTGTACATTAAACCTTGGTTCTTTATGAACATTGATGAGCACATAGTAGAGATTCTCCTTAAAGGCTTGCTTAGTCAACTAGTTTATAGTAATCAAGGCCAACACATTTCAGCCAAACATATTTATCTTCTGTTTATTCTTTGCCTCAAGATGTCTGAGGACAATACATTTTAAGGTCATGTTTGAGTTTATCTTTTCATTGATCATGTGTTTCAGTGTTCTTTGTGCACTTCTACTTCTAGAGAGCAAGTGAAGTTGGTGTGAAGATATGCTAGGGTTTGCATTGAGGAAATATAGAAAGTACAGCCACGATTGACAGTGAGGTGTAAAACTTGAACACCCTAAACGCAAAACACAAAATGAAAACTCAAAACACAAGAACATAAACGTAAATAGAAAAGAAAGATAACTTTGAAGTGATAAAATTGATGATGCAAATGAATGAGATAATATATAGAATGCTCAAGGACAGAGTTGATCAACAGTCAGTGGTCCTTGTGGGAGCAAGTTGAGGAAGGTGTTAATGTGTGTCATCCACTGGAGATAGATTTTGAGTGCAGTAACCACTAGTCAAAGTAGAGGCCAATGAAGAAAAGTGCTAAACACTCAAAAACGACTTGTTGAAGATGATAAGATTTGATAATTGGCAATAGTGGAAGGTTGGGTGACAATGTAGACCACACAGCAGTAATCGTTGGGGGTTGGACAGTTGGTCGAAACCTGCAAGACAAGGACGGGGCTGAATGGTGGGTAGCCTGTCTATTTATAGACATGGAAGGATCCTCCCAAATTTGGGTTTTGCATATGGAACCATAGGAACTTTTGGTAGTTTGTTGTTTTGGGGCTGTTTTAAAGAGAGAATCAATGGGTAATGAATTTTTGTCTCAACACCTCCTCTCAAGCCCAAAACTGGAATCGAGAAGGGATTGGAAGAAAATCGCAAGTCTAATTTTATCCCAAGATATCCCACCCCAAAGTAGCCAGGGCATCAGACAAAGGGTATAGGTAAGCATTGGCTGTCTAGCGGACTACCAAGGCTATAGAAGCGATGGTTATCTTACCAAGGGAGTCCAAGTAGTCACCCTAGAGAGAATATGGCATTGGACAAAGGGTGCTCGTGAGTTGCCCAGTGGCCTACTAAGTCTTGTAAAGGCAGATTGAATTACATTGAGTCTTTTTTTTTTTTTTGGTGAGAATTTATATAGTTTACATCCTTTTAAGTAAAATGCCCCATGGGAAGAATGAAAAGGGATAGTTAGATCCAAGTTCCAACACCTTGCAAAACAAACAAGCTAACTCAATCACTTAAGGGTGTCAAGGATGAGTTAAAAGGGTGATGAAGAATAGTGCCATGAGCACATGTCTTTTTGGAATCTCACTTAATATGTGGATTAATTCTTAATCAAATGTTTAAGTAAATGTTGCATATGTGAGGTGTAACTGGGGTTAGAGTAAATCTACGAGCTTGGGATCCGAGAAAATCACTGGATATCAAAGGCAAAAGTTGTTGTAAGTTATGTCGCACAAGTACTTGGTTTAGTGCTAGTTGTTGGTCTAGGTCATTTATTTGGCTATAAGTGTTAGTTGGTGACACTAGAGAAGTGGCATTTAACGGTACTTAATGCTAATCTGATGGTCAAAGATGGTGCAGAGACACTCGGGAATGGAAGTTGCCTTGCTAATTTAATTATTGGCTAGTCATATTATATTTTAGGGCACCGAAATAATCATTAGATTAATTTTCAGTATTTAAAGATTAAAAATTAATATTTATTTATGGATAATGTTGGAAAAACCATTTGGAAAGGTTGCTACTTGTCATAAATGCCCATGCAAGATTGAAAAACGTCTTTAGAGGTTGGAGAGAGGCATTTTAGTGCTTTCAGCCTGTAAGAGAGAATAAGGAGATGTTGCTAGTTTGATTTGTAGCCATTGAAGGACCTTCTGAGGCAGCCAAGGGAAGGAGAAGACCAATCAACAACAATAGGTGATAGCATCTACAAGCTGTTGAGATAGGGCAGCAGTAGTAAATGAGTGATTTTCTTTAGTTCTTTGCATCTACAAGCTGTTGAGACAGGGCAACAACAGCAAATGAGAGATTTTCTTCAGTTCTTCATGAAGGAAGTCTGAATTTTCTCTCTCCTCAGCATTCTCTCTCATCTCCCAGCCTTTCTACACCTTGCTTCGAAGGTTACAACATTGAGATCACTAGAGGTTAAGAAATTTCAGGTTTCTTTGCTATAAACCCTAATATTCAGCATAAGTTAGGGTTTAGCAGCAGTCTCAAGAAGCATGCTAGAAATTGGAAGCTCCTAGACTTAGATTCAATAGGGCTGTAGCTGTGATTAGTCAAATTCAAGTGGAGAGAGCAATAAATTAATGAATTTGGGGCATTTTCCATCTCCATCAAAGCGATTGGGACACATCAATCTGATTTGGTATTCATTGATTTTGTATCAATGAATACCAAAAGGAATTGGGACAATCCCATTGTACATCAAGTTTTCTTCAATTAAGTTAAATAAATACCGAAAGGGACGCCAATTTTGGAGCCAATAGGATGTCCATTGTCTAAGATTGTAAGTTAATTTTCATTTCTCGATTTTGTAATAAATGTTATTGTTGTAATTAAGTTGTAATTAGGGAATTACTACCCATCCACCGAAGGAAGGCTAGTTTTCGATAGTGTGGTGGTGGTAAAGTGGTAAAGAAGTGTAAATGGAGATAGCTTAGGATCCGCCCAAGTGTCCTCCGCACAATGAGATGCATAGTAGTATTCTATCTGATGAGAATGTGTATATAGTAGGTGCCTCTTGAATAATGTTCCTTGTAGGGAAATTGTTCACTTGCCCAAGCACTCTTTACAAAGATGATAAAATTGTGCAATGCAAAGGAGAGGTACAATTGGAAAGTGTCACAACTCTATAGAAACAGAATTTGTATATTTTTTCATTAATTTGTCTATATAATGATTTATTAAATTTATTTCCTTTGCACTAATTAGATATAAAGAAAAGTGCATTGGAGCTGACCACTGATGAGTAGTCACAGGTTATGGTGGACCCACGCGGTGGGTTAGAGAAAAGATAGTTCACACTTCCACCTACATGGCCCGATTGGGCGCTTGTGACCAGAACTCACGCATATCAGGGTTAGACTCGCACACAGAAAAGATTGATGCCTTGAAGTGTGAGCTAGATCCACTAGAACAGATAGTTACAATCAACAAGATGGCATGATCATGAAATGCTTGTATAATGTGCATGTGTGGATTGAAAGCTTGAAATGCACATTTCTTTGCATAGGAAAGTCACGTGAAGATTTTGATACCGTTTTTGTGATGTACACGAAAAAAGCTTTCATATGACACCCATATTGGGGGGGTCCCTAAATTTTAGGAGATCCCTAAATTTTAGGAGGTTCCTAAATTTTAGGATTCTCGAATTAGCCTAAAAATGCTAGTCCTAAAAATAGGGATGTCATTCTAAAAATAGTAAGTTCTGTACTCTGACTATGCTTACTAAATTTGGTTGTTTCTATTCTTGACAGTATTCAGCCCAAAAAGGAAGGCCATAGAGAAGAGACAAGTGTCAAGACACTTGTCAAGACACTTGTCACACAAGTTTCCAAGTGTCCCACCACTTGTCACATCTCATGACATGTGGCTGGACACTTGTCTTGTGCTACTCCACTTTCCCCTTTTGTACTAGCTCTTCCCTCTCCTATAAATAAGAGCTCGTTTTTCTTCATTCAGCATCATTTTTCTTTGATGTAAACTTATGTACAACACCCACAGATAGCCAGAAACTGGCCCCATCCATCCCCATCATCATCCCCTACTTCTTCATTATCAAATTCCTCCATATTCCCTCTTCTATCACTACTATTTTACAGGACAGCAAGCCTGTAAATTCATTACATCACCTCCTTCTCAAGCTCTTTCTTCCATTTTAGCAACAAGAAGCAAGCCCTATCCATGTACTGTTGTTCAACGACGGAGAAAGGCTGATTTCCTCTCTTTCTTCTCTCATACTGTAAAGAAATCAGTTTTTATCATTGCATAATAGATAATGCATGTGTGTTTGTACATCTTTGCATGATCTTGTGAGCGTGAGAATTACTTCTCCTCACTCTCAGGTTGATTGTAACTGAGCTCTTCCCTAAGGGACTTGGGTTGAGCAGAAATACATTCCTTCGGAGGGGGGGGTTGGGTTGCCCATCTTCAACCCTCAATCTTGTCTCCATTACTTTTACATTTTTCATGGCTGTAATTTTGTGAGTAATTTTCATTTTCAGCTTTAAGTGTTCATTCTCTTTTATATTAAATCTCGAAAACAAGCGAATATTATATTAAGCATACTACGTTGTTCGGGGCGTTTACAGAAAGAGAGGTTGATGTCGAAGACGAGTGCGGAATTTTGTAGAATACTAAGAAGGGTAAGAACCGCCTCTCAACCTCGGATGTAGATGATGGAGGAGGAAGAGGAGCTTGATATCGGTCTTTGTGTGGTGTCGAGAACCATGATGATAGATGAAGATGAGGATGAAGCACCTTGAAGAAGGAAGATGAGTTGGTTTTTGCGTGGTGTTTCAATCTTTAAATAATAAAAATTAAGCTAATAATTATTTCAATGTCGTGAAAAATTAATATGACTGGCCAATAATTAAATTGGCTAGGCAACTTCCATTCCCGAGCGTCTCTATGCCATCTTTGACCTTCAGATTGGTACTAGGTACCGTTAAACACTTCTCTAGTGTCACTAACAAACACTTTTAGCAAATGAATGACCTAGGCCAACAATTGGCACCAGACCAAGTACTTGTGTGGCATAACTTATAGCAACTTTTGCCTTTGACATCCCGTGATTTCCTTGGGTCTCGGGCTCGTAGATTTATTCTAACCCCAGTCACACCTCACATATGCAACATTTACTTAACCATGTGATTTGAGTGTCTTTACGCCATCTTTGACCATCAGATTGGCATTAGGCATCATTAAACACCACTTCTCTAGTATCACTAACAAACACTTATAGCCAAATGAATGACCCAAGCCAACAACTGGCACCAGACCAAGTACTTGTGTGGCATACCTTATAGTAACTTTTCCTTTGACATCCCATGATTTTCTTGGGTCCTCGCCTCGTAGATTTACTCTAACCCCACCAGCTACACCTCACCTATGCAACATTTACTTAACCATGTGATTAAGAATTAATCCACATGTTAAGCGAGGTTTCAAAAATACATGTCCTCATGACAGAAACCTATAAGACAAGGATAGGGTTGAATAATGGGCAGCCCATCTATTTATAGACATGGAAGGATCCTCCCAAATTAGGGTTTTGCATGTGGGACATAGAAACTCTCTAGAACCGCTCCGTGTTCAATGAAACTTTTGGTAATTTGCTGTTTTGGGGTTGTTTTAAAAAGTCAATCAATGGATAATGAATTTTTAGCTTAACAATTGGAGGGGAATATTTATATTCTCCATATTTCTTGGTGTTTTTGTTACCTAGTTCTACTGAAGTAAATCACATCCCAAATGATATAGGATGTATTTTCTTTTGTGTATGAAGTATTGCTTTCCTTGACTTTCTGTTATTTCATGCTACATGAGTTTGTGTTGTGATGCGGTCCAGTTTTTTTTTAGCTGATAAAAATTGAAGCTACTATTGGAGACTGTTGAGGTGGTAGCTTAACACCATTGACAAAGTCTGCTTGATAAATTCACAGATGATTGCCTATTCTAATCCTTTGAGTAGTGTGCATAGATCTAACATTTTATACTACTGTCATGTATTTAGGTAGCTGCATATGACAAGTCACAAAGCAAGATGGCCTTCTTTGATCCTTCACGAGCAGATGATTTCATCTTTATTTCGGGAACAAAGGTATTGTGTGTAGTTGTGCTTGATTTAGTTATGTTTTATATCTATCAGCTGTCAGCTGGTGGATCTTCATTCAACTCATATGGTATGGATAACATTTTCTCTTTTGACAGATGAGGAATTTTGCGAAAAGTGGAGAGAATCCTCCTGATGGTTTTATGTGTCCTGGTGGATGGAAGGTCTTGGTAGACTACTATCAAAGTTTGGCAGTGGAGGGCACCCAGCCATTGAAAGAAAGTGTGGCTGTTTGATTCCCCTTAGGCCTTGACCACCTCTCATGATCGTGAGAAATGGGCCTGCCATTTGTCAATGGAACATTATAGGAGCACCTCAGTTTGGAGGTTCTAAGGTGCAGAAATATCAAGCTTATTATGCAATTGCCCCATTGGTTACAGCTATTCAATAAAAAGCTAGTCAATATCATGTTGACCTTAGCAACAGCCATCTCTGACTTTGCATAGCTAGCTGTGTCAGCTGCCTCTGAGGCCCCAATACTCAAAGGAAAGCATTATTGCTGCTAACTTAGTTGCTATTCATCTTATCTTGCAACTTGTAATCATTTTAGCCAGCTAGATCAATCTGCTTGGTCCCTATTTTGGACTTGCTATTATTCAGAAAGATTCCTATACTTGCTTGCAGAGTTATCACTTAATTGATTTGAATCTACTACAGAAATGTGGCTTTCTGTTGCAAGACCTGATCTTTGCTGTGCTGTGTCACACTGGTTTTCTGTAGACCTTTGATCAACATCTGAAACTGTGAAACTGGAAAGGTGGGCCTATTGCTTTAGTAGCAGGATCCTTGGTTTGTAGACTTGTGCCAGCAACGGATGGCAAGTCCAGGAGTCTGTTGAAGGCCAAAGGGATTTATGAGGCCAAATGATGGGCACAAGTAATACTGTTGCATATCTGTTGTGATGGATAGAGGAAGTTGTACTATAAGAGTTGGAATTTTATGCATGCATTAAGAGTCTGGCTTTCCTACAATCTTAAGATATCTAGCATGCATGATTATCACAGGAGAATTTTGCAGCTATATTTGTTAGTCTCTGTCGGGTGCAATTATGGAGTTGATTGGCATATGGTCACAATGATGTTGCTTGACCTGTGGGTAGGGGTCATTTACCTTATGTTAGTGATTTTTTCAATGGCCACCCTGGGTGGTTACCATGTGGGACAACAGGGTGAGAATAGAGTCAGGTTTTAGTCCTAAGAGGCTGAAACATTCTAGAACTGCTAGCTGACATTTGCACATCAGTCATTACACATTACAGTTTGGGGTGAGACCAATGAGCAAGTTACTATTCAGTTTTGAAAAGTAAACAGTTGGTCAGCAAGTACTGTGATGCAATGGATGCAATGACCAAATCCCCCTCATGAAAAGGCAGTCAAAGATCTCTTGCATCTAGGCAGTCAAAGCTCTCTTGTATCTCAACTTCCGCAAGTTTGTATATGTAATTCTCCATTGTGAATTTTGTTATCTGTGAACTAGGATATTCTTCTATGGCTCCTTGGAGTATATCCTTGTCTTGTCGTGGAGCTAATGTGATGAGGACTGCAAGTGCTTTTCTGGTTCAACTCATCCCATTTGGGCCATTCTTGGAGAGAGCTAGAAAAGATGATCCTTCGAACAGCCTCATACAATTCATATTCTTAAATACTATCGTAATGATGTATGTCGTGATAATCAATCAGCTTGGTGCATGTTCTGTTGTATTGCAAGTGTTAGTCTATCCATCTGAGTACCATGATCCCTAAATCACACATGGGCTCCTACAAACTGATACTTAGGTCTTGTACTGGAAACTATTGTGAAGAGTGTAGTCCAATTGGGGGTAGTCGAGTCTTGTATCAGATGATCTATGTGATTGTTTGGAAGGGTGCCTCAATCACCTTGAATTAATAGTTAGCTCCAATCAGATAATTTGGTATGATGCAATTGAGCTTGTTTTACAATCTTTAATTTGTGGCTTGATCCTTTTGTGGTGACAATTCCTACAAAGCCGAGTTGGAGTGACTAGTGTGACAAGAAGCCAGCGTTTGTGTCAAACTTCTGCAATCCTTGTTGGGCCAATTATCCCTCAAAAAAACCAACACCCTTTCAATGACTTGTGAAACTGGTGGGATTGGAGGGTGACCCTAGGGTGTAAATATGGCAACTCACTCTACTATTGCATTGTCATGAGGCATATGGTTTCTAAGTATGATGTTAACTCGATTTGTTACATTGTATTGGTTTGAGGATTGGATTTTTAATAGAGGAGAGGATCTAATGACTAAATAGGGGAGGATTTGTTACATTGTATTGATTTGAGGAATTAGAGGGGAGGATCTAATCAATATTAGTTGTAAAGATCATAACCGTGGTCTTCTTAAGGGCCTTTGTGAGCTTATGGAGTAACAAGATACAATTGAAATATCTTTAGGAGCATTGGCTCCTTGCAAAAACTCATAGATAGACAATACATATATGAATAAGAGTGGTTGATCATGCTCTTGGTTTTCCCATCTTGCATACAAAGTAAACCCTTCCAATGGTGTGTGTCTCAAATAGTGGACAATCTTGCTTCATGATGATTATACTTTGGACTACATTTAACATTCCATTTAGGAGCACATAACCTACTTGTTGCGTTGACTTCATGTTTTGTATCCCTGCTATTATGACTTAATGGTATTCACATATCTTGAAGTTGACATATTATTTTGGTTTAGTGAAATCTACTTAAGGAATATTATCTTGGCAAACTATTTGGTTGTGGGTAAGTGCAATACTGAAAGCCAACCAATGTCATAAGTATGTGGCTTTGTGCTCACGACTTCTAGTCCACTTACCCAACTTGTGGTTAAGAACATAGCCAAACATTTTGGCTAGTTATGTGCCAATTATGCTTATGTAGTAGTTGGGTAAGACACAATGAGCCACTTTTAACTAGCTTTTCAGGCTAGCTCCTAAGAGTTGTTGCAATAGATAGGTGGGATTTAGCGCTAATAACAATCACTTTAATCTAGCTTTTAAGCATTTGTTATCAATCGCTATAGTAGTTCAACTAACATTACATAATGCTTATGAACTAAGTAAACTTAGTTTCATTTACGTCACTTTTTATAAAAACTCCTAGTTGGGTCTCTAGATTGGCACAAGAATTCAAACCTTAGGCTAGCTATGGCTTTCCCTCAGCTTGTAAGGGTGGCTCCTCATCATTTTCCTCTTTATTGCTTTGCGATTGTTTATTTAGGATTTTTGTTTGTTTCAAAGTATATATTTGTTCGACTACACACACACACACACACACACACACACACACACACACACACGTATGTATATAAAATTCGTAGTTGAAGTTCATTTTTAAATATTCTTGTCTTTTCTTGAAAAACTTAAAATTTTGATTTAAATAATAAGCATTCAAAAGAAATCAAGCTAATGTTCATAAAACCAAAAGTCTTAATCCCCTTTTGAAAGTGCTACCTCACTTTGTAAATAATGGCTCGTTTGTGCACATTAAAAGTAATTAATTTATTTCAAGTTTCAATAGGAACACAATTTCTCTTTTTTTTATGTAACTAGATGGCAAACACAATAAAACTATCTCCTTCCTCGCACTTACGTTTGTATAAATAAAGTTCATTCTTAAAATCCAATTTTTTTTCTTAAATTAAAAGCTTTATTTAATGGTGCTTCTCTCTTCACCTTACTCAAGCAACTAAGTGTTGCTTATATAAATAAATATATTATTAACTTTTAACATTGATATTGAGGCTTCTTTTCATGCCACCACATTGGTTAAAGGTAAGATAAGGTTTTGTTTATTAAATGTTGTGTTTAATTTGTAGGCGCAATTGTTTTCATATTCACTCAATAAATAAATAAATTTGTGTTAATACTAATATTGATAAAAGATTTTTAGATAGTCCCCCATCTTTGTGTGTCAAGTTGTAATAATACATATATTTTATTAGTTTTTTACTCTAAAAAGTATAAAAAGAATTTACTAAGTTTCTCACAACATAATTTCACTAAAAATGGCATACTTAATAAATATTCATTCTATATTTTTATAAAAAATATAACAGTAATTTTATGATAGCTTTTATGTATTTATAACATTTTTGTATTTTTATAAGTTAAATTAGAAATGAATAAGTGCTAACAATAAACTAGAGTGAGAAAGCAACCTTTAGTGCATTGTAATAAAGTTTTAAATTTAGAAAAATTAATTATCATATCATTCATATATAATAAATACGATTGAATACTTACTTGGAATTCCATGGGTCGTAATGGTGCCTTTGAAGTTCATGTCTTCCGTACACCAACAAAGAATATTGGTCTAACAAAGCCCTTCACTCAGCAATTACTCAAGTTCCATATTTGGTAGCATCCCATACTCAAGATTCAAGAGAGAACATCCAAAGCGCATATGTTCTAGGCTTTAATTAACCTTTAATGATAAAGGTTTAAAAGATAGGCTTAAGAAAAAGCTTTTCCATGTCAATTGGTTTTTGAATGGTCACTCTGACTTCGCAGTGAACCAAATTGATGTTGCTTAGATGGATGATTGATTGCCTTGATGATTGATCAATGGAAGTAGATATGAGTCTCATGGAGATGATGAAAATGAGAGAGAGGCTTAAGTCACCGAATGAGGAGAGTGGCAATCATGAAGAAGAAGAAGGTGATGATAAGAATTATACCTAGGTTGATGATGATCATCATCCTCTCGCCTCTTATCATAATTGTCATACTTACTTTGATGTGCTCTCTCTCCCTCCAACCTCTCTCTCCTTGTCACAACAAGAAGTGGTGCCCCCTCCCCCCTGTGGGATTGCAACAACCTCCTCTCATCACATTTTTCCTTTTCTTTTAGTTTCATTTTCTATCATTCAAAACCTATAACCTCAACTTATAAAATCCCCCTTTTCAAACTAAGGCATCTCAAGAATTTACCTGACTACTCTAGAAGCCTTTCATTGGATGGATGCACTACTAGACACCCGATGCCTTCACCACCCTTGCTCAAGTGACTAACTTGAGACATGGTGTCAAGATCTTGAAACTCCATAGAATTTCCATAAATGTGAACTAATGTTCTTGATGGAACATAAAACAAATTCTTCCTTCGCCCCCCTTATGGCTCTTGACTCAATTTCGAACAATGCTGCAAAAGAGACTTTAGACAAAAACAATTTACCAATTTGTTGAAAAGAGTCTATTGCAATATATATAATTTCCTTGGATTCACAAGAAAATAATCTAACTCGAACTCATCATCTAAGGGAACCTAAATGCCCTTCCTAAGATTTTGGCTCTATTTCTTCTTTTCCCCAACTCTAAATCTTGCAACATTAAACTCATCCTACCCACCTTCCTTTCGACTGCTGCAGAGACACATCCCCTGAAGACAACAACAATGATCGCACTTGCATTAAATTAATTTGAAAGTAGGGTAATAATGTATCAGATGTATACAAATTTGTTGAAAATTTCTATGATATTTGGCATGTTTTTTATGGGTTGCCATTCTCCCCCACTTAGACGTGGTGTCCTCACAAGCACAACTAGAACACAAACATCTTGAACATTCAGCATCAAGAACATGGTTACCATGAGCCTTGGTTACGTATCTTTAAAAAGAAAAATATACTCTCCCCCCACTTAATTATGAAGTATCCTCGTGAGCACCTTGACAAGATCTACACGAGAACACAATGAATCCTAGTAGACACTAGAAAGATAGAAAAAGATAGACTAGTGTCCTATTAGAGAGTAAGCAAGCAAGCAAGATAAAGATGTCTTTTAAGGTGTTTAAACTTATGCAAGCTAACCTTCCCCTAACTCATTCACCCCACTAGAGTGCATAGCATAACTTCATCCATTATATGGAGTATACAAACTAGAAAGCATTCTAGAGCCGCTAAACAACAATAATCTCTCTAGACAATAATTGTCACACTACTTTTCTACTAGAAATATTATTTCTAAAATTGCATCACTCATAATATTAATGCCTATCAAAGAACCCACACAAGGTGAGTTAATACTATAATACAAAATATGACTCCTATGGTTTAATTGCTAACCCTCCATGTCCTATGAGAACAACCAATAAATGGCCCCTAACTCCAATCCTCGCTTTATTTTTTTAAAAACTGGTTTTAAAAAAAAAAGAGGTGATGTAATCACAAGGGCCTACCAAGATAAGAGCAGAGGTTAGAATGAAAGGCTTAATCAAGGAACACAATGTAGTGACAACTAATGGATGATTCAATGCAAGCTTGGGTATAACAAGTGCACGTATAGGCTTAGATATCACAAATACAACTACAAATAATTTTCCATCCCATCACATTGTTGCTTTGGCATTGTCCAACACATTGGTGCTTGACTATCTATCCTCAAAATGTGCAATGCAAATCAGTAGTTTCCTTGATCGGTGTCATTTTAGCATACACTACTTGTGCTCATGGGGTTGGTGCGTTAAGAGTTCATCATTGTACATTATAAGAAAATGGTGTTGAGCCAAAGTAGTATACTTTTTCCAGCCTTTTCAACGCTTATGCTTTTATGCCTAACCTTCATGAGGCTCATATATGCCACTTGTGGATGCCTAAAGGGAAGGCTTTGCTTTCTAATATTGGCATTGGTACCACCATCATTAGTATGTATAGCAAATTTGCATGCATTGTAGATATAGGAAACATATTGAAAGAATTGCCTAAGCACACAATTGCATCATGAACTAGAATGCTCTCAATGTATGTAGAAGAAGGCTATTGAGAAAGGGCTTTACAATTGTGCATACAAATGATAGAAGAAGGTGTCAATTCCAACCAAGTAACATATGTATTCACCCTTCAAGCTTGTGGTATTCTTGTGATGAACGGTTGGTTAGGGGAAGGGGACTAGCTCACTCCAGACTAGTGGGAGTTCTGAGGCCATTGCATGCCGCTATTGAAAAGAGGGGCTTGAATTCTGATTCCTCTCTTTGCAGTGCCTCTACAAGTACTCATGGAAAGTATAGCTGCATTTATAACTTTTGTGGTTGTTCTTCAAGAATGTACCCATCTTTCTATAGCTGAGGAAGGGGCTATGGTTGAGGAAGTTGGTTTGTTCAAAATAGCATGGGCTATACCTAATGATGCTAAAACAAAGGGATTTGCTTCACATGAGTTTATTTCTAATACCCTCATAAGTATGTATAGAAATTTTACTAATATTTTGCATGTAGAGATTTGTTTTGTGAATATGCTAAGCACAATGTTGTATCTTGGACTACGATGCATTCGATATATGTGGAAATGGGCCAAGTTGAAAAAGGTCTACAATTGTATAGACAAATGCAAGAGGAAAGTGTTGGGGTCTAAAAACCAATACACATTGGTAATGGCTATTTAAGCATATGACACTCTTGTAATGGAAGTATCACCAACTATAGCAAGAGAGGACAAGGGGACACAAATGGCCTTTTTCAAAATAGTTCGTGCATTATGTGTTGATTCTTGAAAGAAGGGGTTTGCTTCATATGCTTTTGTTTGTAGTATCATTATTAGTATGTATGGTAAGCACGGAAGCATGGTGGGAGTAGAGAATGCATGTTGTGGGACGACCACTCGCCTTGACATTATGAAGTGGACTCTGTCCTAATCTCATCTTACATTGAATAGGTAAATTGTGGAAAGACATTACTCTTATACCTTAAAAAATGCAAGAGGAAGCTATTAGTCCAAATCTTGAAACAATTGTTATGATTGTCAAAGCATGTGCATCCCTTATAGTTGAAGTTCCAAAATTAATTGTGCATGCAAGCTTGACTTCAAACCATCTAGTAGATGATCTCGGGCCCCATTCATACTAATGTGAATTGAAATGGACTTATTTCATACATTGATGTTGTTGTGTTGTGGTATCCAATTATGGCAAGCGTGGACACATTGTAGAGGTGGAGACTATTTTTAGGAGGGTATTTGAGCACACGATTAGTTCATGGAATGTTATTCGATCTACACATATAAAAAATGGTGAAGGTAGGGAGGCTTTACAATTGCACATACAAATGCAAGATGAAGGTGGAACTTTTAAGAGGACACATTTTTACATGTGCTTTCTGCTTGTAGTATGGCATGCAATATTGAAATGTATAAGCAGCTACAATTTGCAATACTTACATTGGGATGTGATGCCAATCCCATGTTGGAAAGAATTTTGATTCAAACTTAAGTTCGGAGATTACAAATAGTAAAGGTTCAAAGCTCTTGATGCAAATAGTGCAACTTGATGCAAATAGTGCAAGGACTTGCCTCCCAATGCTAGTTTTGTGAGCATTGAGGTGCTCAACTTGTTGGTGACAACTTTGAAAGGGTTGGATGTGTTCAATGTGCTTGGTCATAGGATTTGAATTTATGTAAGGTAGCATGCTACATAAGAACCTTAAATATCTAAAAAAATAAATAAAGTTGACAATTTGATTTAGTGCAGTCACCATGTTGGGTGGGAATGTCTTTTCTGCACTATCTACAAAAGCAATGTTTAGAATATACAACTTCTTAGATGCCATGGTCACATAAGAGAAAATTATTTCAGCTCCTCTATTGTTGTCAGGCTTGTATTCAAGTTCATAGAGGGATACCCCATCACACATAGCTTGCCATCGTTGACATTAATTAGTTGAACATCATTGGTTCTATGGTAAATACATGCATAGGTTGGTATTAAGGATAACATCACATGAAAACAAAAATGGAACATCAAATTAAGAGATAGACCCATTTATCCAAAGCTTACAACCTTCTTTTTTTCAACTAGGAGAAGCTTGTTTGCAATAACATTAGGAGTTCCAAAATCTCAGGGTGATGAGATTCAAACATGATTAACATCAGGACTAAGTTGTTGCCTTTAGCTTAAGGATCTTCAAACGAGACAAGTTTCCCAACCTTCTCCACGTTGTCATTTGAAATTCCAAGTTTCAACACCAGAAGAAGTAGGAGCATACTTTTAAAAGGAGTGCTCAATTTGACCTTATTACATTTAACAAGCTTTAGCAAAGTGAAGCCTTCCATCTCATTGACAAAAACATTCCAAGTCTAAAAAGATTTGGTTCAACTCATCGACCTTCATAATTGCTCATAGCTATCATTCCAATACCAACGAAAGATAAGATGTTGATTTGCTAATATTGATAACTTTGTATGGGGGCAAACATCAATGCATGTAAAAAATGGATCCTAGTTTACTTGATCCCATGAAGGTAGAAATAAGTTAATTGTTTGGAATCAGAACTTGAGTAGTGGATGGATCATCTAAGGCATACAAGATATTCAATGTGGAAACTAGAATAATGCCTGAGAATTTATATCCACATAAGATTTTAACATCTTGTTTTACTAAAACAAGTTATTGTTAGTTTTCAACTAATGAACAATTTATTTTCTTTCTAGTTGGGCACATGATCTTTGATGAGGACTTCCAGAAACTTCCTTATCTTAAGCACCTCAGATGAGTTGATGGAATGTGAAAACAAGCCCTACAATATTCTCACAACTAAGCACATGAAATGAAAAAGAACAAGACAAATGCCATTTTCTAGATAGACATAACTTATGGTCAGTTTGTGATTTTCATACCTCTTTCCATGTTCCAATAGGAGCTATCCATGTGCACTCACATAGCGGAACCATACCACCCTTTCTGAGTAGTCACATTCCATGGTGACAACATGTTCCATCACATGTAAGCACTCATGTTGCCATCAAATAGTTTATGGCAAGAAAGAGCTGCATCATAATAAAGACATTGCAAGAGAACAAACACATTAGGTGGAAGAAGCAATCGTAATGTAGAGAAACTATCACACATGAAGTAATCCCATTGTGTAATGAGAGTTGCATCACAAAAAGATAAGTTGCATGGTATAGACAATGTCTTATTACAGAGGCAAGATTGTCACATTGATGTAGAGCAGTAGAAAATGGAGGTTTTAGGGGTCGTGAACCATGAATGTCCCTTGCAGTTCCAACACTTGAAGAATTGCCAAGATTGAAAATGACACATCTTAATAAAACCAAAAGAGAAAAACTCACAAAAACTATACTTTTTGATTTTTTCTATTTTATGTGCTAAGAAAAATTATTGATGAAAGTGAACACTATGACATTGGTAGGCCAAAAAGTCCTTTGGAGTCAAAAGAGGATGTATATTTATACTCATTTCCAAAAGTTCCCACCCTAAATAGATGCAAGGCATTGGACACAAGGCACCCTTCAAGGAAATCGCTACAGCCTATAAGGACCTCAAAGGCGATGGTTATCTTCTTTTGTTTTGTTTTTTAATTATTTAGGTTTTTTTTTTCCTTTTTAGAAGTATAAATAGATATACTTTGTCAAAATTATTTTATTTTTATTTAGTTTAGGGTCTCTTCACTTATACGAAGGACTAAAAGGCTAGGAATTCATCACCAAGTTGAACTCTCAAACATTTCAGTTTAACAGATTCACTTGAGGAATCTAATCTAGCACGTAATATCAATTACCCTGCTTAGGCAAATGAAAGATAAAGATACCTACCCAATCAACATCTCTCATCCATGCCACTTCTAGCCAAAATTGTGGAGAGAATCTTGTTACTCAACTACTCAACATTGCTTAGAAAGCGACAAAGATACGGGAGTAAACTCTATTAGATTCCCAATTGGTCACCCACACAATGAAATTCACTAGTTTATGTACATACACCACCCCCTAAGATTACTCTCTAGTTCATACACACACATGCCACCCCCTAAGATTACCCCCTAAGAAAGTGTTGGGGGGTAAAGGCGCTTGTGCCTAGTCACTTGTATATTAGTTACACTGATGGTACTCGTATACCTACACACCTATATACTATAGGTGGCGGGCGCCCATCACATTGTCACTCCATTTTTTATTCTTTCAATGTCATTTTAATAAAGAGAAGGCTAGTCACACATTGTGACTGTTGGAGTTCCCACATGGGGGTGTGTGTGTGTGTGTCTCTCTCTCTCCTCTCTCTCTCTCTCTCTCTCTCTCTCTCTCTCTCTCCTTCCACCATAGCTCTTGCTTCCACTCCATGCTTCCACTTCAAGGCTTGCTCACTCCCTTCAATTGGTATTAGAGACATCTTTCTTGAGAGCTTGAGCCCGACCCAATATTGCTTTAGCTTGTGGAGAAAAGATTTAGTTCATAGCTTCAATGGCAGCCATGGATTCTTCACCTCGAGGTATGCATTGAGCTCTACCTTCTTCTCAACTTCTTCATGTCACCTAAAGCTTACTCTAGGGCTCCCTTGGGATCTACTTGAGCTTTCCCAATGCCACATTCCACTTAGTAGAGGCATCAAGAGTAGCTAGCAATTTAGCATGAATTGTGCTAGTTTGCTACCCTCCATCCCTGATCAGTTTGCTCCTCATCTCCAATTCTTTGAGCCCTTGAGCACACTTGGGCATTCGCTTGGCAATTCAAGACTCAGGGATTGAGTCAAGCCTCATTTTAAGCTCTTGAGATTAGCCATCGTTCCACATTTTATGACAATTTGCTATCATACAATTCAGGATAGCACTTCACTCATTGTCTGGAGATCATTTATGCTTCCCGGGATGTCTATTTGATGCTAGATCATCTGGGAATGTTATGCCGATGTATTGAAATGCTATGGGACTGATTTGAGCACTCCTTTGCTTAGTTTTATAGAGGTTTTTTACTGTTGCAATAAGCAGGGCTAAACGCTAGTTTATAAGAGAAGCTTCATGCCAATTGCTTGTTGATGTTTCTTGAGCACTTTGGATGGTACGCTGGGGTATACCATTGAGCTCACATGCTTGGTTATGCTTTCAGATTGCTTTCAAGCTAATATTGGAGCTTTGAATCTTGATATTGGCTGTCATTCAATGTTATGTATGGCTATTTGATGTGCGAGTAAGAGCATTACAAGTTACTTTGGTCGGATGCTCTCGGATAGATGCTACTTGGATCTTGGTTGTATGGATGTCTTCCACATGATGTTTTGAGCTTTTTTTTCTCATCTAGCATTTAAATTTTGTTTTAGTGGGAACCACTCCTCGACACTTGGATATTACATTAAGCATTTGGTTATGCAGTTGAGCTTGAGGATCTTCTAGTGAGACCATGGGACTTGGTGACATGTGCATGCTTTTGTCATACTTTATATACATAGTTGATGCTTTGTGGGCTGATCTAACATTCCTCTTGGGCTGGCACCTATCTCTGTCATGATGTTGTCAGTGATGTATGAATTTTGGTTGGTTATGTATTGAGCTTCTGTTACATTGCTCAGCCAGTTGTGCCTTTAGTTGGTCTCTTCTGTTACCCGTGAGACCCACTCTATGCATGATGGTTATGCCTATGGGATGCATATAAGTCTAATACATTAATTCTTTGAAAGTTTTCGGTGCTAGTCGTATATTCACTCACTGCTAGTTGGAGCTATTCCCTGGTAGTCACATTTCTTATATTAGTGATTGCCCGTCTTTGGCATTGATTTCTTATTGTTATACTTCACTTTCAACATGTTGTAATTGTAATTTACTGCAATGTTTATGCAAGTTGTCACCTCCATTTGACAGTTCTTTGCATTGAGTTTGTGGACAATTCATTACTTGGTCAGTATCCCCCTGTTTTTAGCTTGATCTAGCAGTAGTTTTAGGGGTATTTGTAGTAATTACAATAGGCTACTTTGATAGTTTGTGCACTTGTTTGCCTTCATTATGATTGGTGGCTTGAGTGATAGTGCTATCTTTAATATTGACAAGATGGATGTCACCAACTACAGCTACTAAAAGGCCCAAATCTAGTAAGTTTTAATGCAGAAAATGTAGGTTAGACCTTAGAAACATAAGGGTGTCAAGCTCAAACCTATTGATGTAGAGGATTTGGTTGAATTAGTTGAGCTATGTAAGTCCACCATCATATTGTCCCTCTCTAAGCAAGTGTTCTATAATGTTGTCTCTGATGGGCAGTCCACATGAGACTTATGGGAAAAGATTCGCAATGTCTATGACCAATAGACCCCCACTTCTCATATGTATTGGCTGAAGCAACTCATGGACCTTCGCATGGAGGGAACTTCTATGTTAGCTCACTTAAATGAGTTTCACTCCATTATTAGTCATTTGTCTTCGTAGGGGATCGAATTCAAGGGCACTCTACCCACCTTGTTTCTCTTAGTTACACTGCTTGAATCATGGGATACATTTCATACTGCTATGTGTGCCAACATGCCTACTGATGGGGTACAATTTCAAGATGATGTAGAGGGTGCACTCTTGATTGAAGAGGTTGACAAAAAGAATATCAATGCTTCCAACACCTCTCATGCTTTGACAGGTAGAGGCAATAATGGTAGGAGTAGTAATGCCGACCGTGGGAGAGACTCTCAACAGTCTCGCTCTCAGTCGCATGGGCAGTCTCACAGAAAGTCCTGTAGCCATTAGTCCTCATTGACTTGTTATAACTGTGGGAAAGTAGGACATATTCGGCCGTAGTTCCATAAAATGCATGAAGACAAGTGCAATAAAAATTGCAAGGGTAAAGTAGGAGACAAAAATCATAATGTCAACATTATCCCTAGCAAGTTAGGTGTTAAGATTGAAGATATTACTGTTGTACAAATTGATTCAGATGATGATTTTATACTTGTAGATTCTTCTCCTAATACTTCGTATTTGATTGATGCTTTGTTAGGGTATACTTAGTGTTGGCTAATAGATTTAGGGGCTTCCTTTCATGTGATCCCTCATAGAGAGTGCTTTCACTTATATGGTAGTATGACTGGATCTATCCATTTTGTAAATGACCTAACATTGCAGATAGTTGGTATTGGTGATATCCAACTACAGTTTGGTTCAAGTTGCATGGTTACTTTTCATGATGTATATCATGTACTGGCTCTCACAAAGAGCCTATATTTGCTAGCACTTTGGATGATGTAGGTTATGTAGTTTCTTTTGGTGATTCCTCATGGAAGATTACCTGTGGGGGAGTCTTGTCATTGCATGTGGTGTTAAGTCCAATACTCACAATCCCTTGCTTTTATCTAGGTCAATTGACCATTTTTGGCAGTGGATATAGTTCCACATGTATCTCTATGGCATTGTTGCCTTGGGCATATGTCCTTGAAAGAAATGAAAATTCTTACCCGCTTGTAGTACCTTCCATCCCTTGACTATAAATATTTTGAGTCTCGTGATCATTGTTTATGTGGCAATCATATAAAATATGGTATGACACGCATGGGTGAGCCTTTGGCTCTTGTTCATTCGGATGTATGTGGTCCCATGCCTTGCAAGTTGTTAGGTGGTGCGAATTATTTCATTACTTTCATTGATGACTATACACATAAGGTCTAGGCATATCCATTGGCTTGCTTTGATTGAGAGGCACTCTAGATATAGGATGAAGTACCTAAGGTCAGATAATGGAGGTAAGTATGTGTCTAAAGCCTTTGAGCAGTTTTGGGACGAGAGGGTATTAAGCATCATTTGACTGCCTTGTATACCCCACCCTAGAATGGTATGGCGATTGAGCGTATGAATAGGAAAATTCAGAAGCAATTTCGCATTATGCTTAGCTAGGAAGGCTCACCACAACATTTTTGGGCTAAGGCAGGTACTACTACCATACACTTGATAAATCGACCCCCATGTATTGATCTTGACTATTAGGTTGCAGAGGAGGTATGGACTGGAAAACCTCCCTCATATGCTCATTTCTGTGTCTTTGATTGTGCAACTTTCTACCATGTACCCAAGGATAAGGGCAATAAGCTCAATCCTAAGTCTAATAAATGCATTTTTCTTGGTTATGGAGATGCGAGTGAGATGGGCTATTGCCTATAGAATCCGCATGCTTAGAAGGTGATTTGCAACCATGATATTATCTTCCATGAAGAGAAAATGCATCAGTAGCCTGAGCATATCATTGAGGTATGTAGGGTGATATTTCAAGAGGAGCCTCCTACTACTATATAGCTAGCTAACTAGCCTACAACAATGGTGGCTGATGTTTTAGTGGCATGGGTCCCTAATGCTCCATAAGATGTACAAGTCCCATAGCCTAGTCTACTAGAGATAGATCACAATTTGCATGGTTTGAGCCCTCTATGGATTATGCTATGGTGATAGATGCCGGTGAGTCTCTTACTTATAATGAGGTTATGCATTGAGGTGATAGTTACTCTTGGGAGATGGCCATGTAGTTAGAGTATGACTCACTGTAGAAAAATCATATATAGGATTTGGTTCCTTTGCCTAGTGGCAAGCGTGCTTTGCCATGCAAGTGGGTGTACAAATTGAAAAGTACACATGGATGCCCCAAACTAGGATACAAGACCAGATTGGTTGCTAAAGGCTTCAAGCAGGCACATGATGTGGACTTTGATAAAGTCTTTTCTCATGTTGTGAAGATGACTACCCGACACTCGGTACTAGCTTTGGTTGCTTAGCTTAACTTGGATCTTTAATAGATGGATGTCAAGATGGCTTTTCTTCATGGGGACTCGCATGATGAGATTTACATGGAGAAGGCTAAGGGCTTTGCAGACCCTTGCAGGGAACACCTTGTGTATAGATTGCAAAAGAGTCTTTATGGCCTTAAGAAGACACCTAGGAATGGTATCACAAGTTTGACGCCTTTATGCATTCAGAGGGATATTTCCATAGTGGTATGGATTCATGTTTATACAGAGGCAGGATCATGATAGCAACTTTACGATTTTGATCCTCTATGTGGATATAATATAGATTGCTAGGAGTGCTCATGATGAGTTGGATGCCTTGAAAGGTTGACTCAAGAAGAGCTTTGAGATGAAGGACATGGGACAAACCTCACACATTCTTGGGACGTGCATTATGTGTGATTGCTCTAAGGGGATCCTCTACTTGTCACACAGAAGGAGTACATCTCAAATGTTCTTGACCAGTTTCATTTGCAGGATGTCAAGCCTATTGGCTATCCTTTACCTTCTCATGTGAAGGTTAATCAAGTTAATTGTCCATAGTCAAATGAACAAAAGGCCGAGATGGCCAAGATCCCTTATGTATTTGTAGTGGGTAGTTTGATATATGCCATGATAGCCACTCATTCTGTCATAGCATTTGTAGTGGGATTTGTGTCATGCTATATGGATACACCTTGTAGATGGCATTGGGATGCCGTCAAGGGTATCATGAGGTACTTGAAGGACACAACAACTATGTGCATATGTTATGGTGGCCAGGATACAGGAGTTGTGGGGTACATTGACTCTCTTTATGCAAAACATGCAGATAGTAGGAAGTCCACCTTTGGCTATGTTTTTCTAGAGGTGTTGTTTCTTGGATGTCCAAGGTGCAGAAATGCATGGCCCTCTCTACTACCAGAGGTAGAGTATGTTGTAGCCACCATTGAGGCTTGAAAGGAGGCTCTCTAGTTAGGCCCACACCTTGGCATTACTGATGTGGTCCCTACACTGGATTTGGATTCAATGAGTGCTATTCATTTGACCAAGAATCAAGTATTCCATGCGAAGATGAAGCAGATTGAGGTGTGTTACCACTTTATTTGAGAGGTTGTTGAGGACAAGTCTATTGAGCTTGTCAAGATCTCAACTGACCAAAATCCTACAGATCTACTCATAAAAGTCTCTTAGCGAAGTGTTTTTCCTTCCTTAGGAAGCTGATGGGCGTTGGATGAGATGATGTCTTTTCTCATCCTGTTGTACTTACATACATTTGTATTTCGTCACATTTTTTTCTTGTTCTCTCCTCACTAGGGGTACATTTGCCTTTAAGTGAGATTGTTGGGGGTAAATGCGTCTATGCCTACTGCCCGTGTATTAGTTACACTAATAGTACCTGCACACCTGTACACTGTAGGTGGCGGGTGCCCATCACTGTCACTTTATTCTTTATTCTTTAAGTAACATTTAAATAAAGGGAAGGCCCATCACACATTGTGATTGTTGGAGTTCCCACATCGTGTGTGTGTCTCTCTTGCTCTTGCTCCTTCCACTATAGCTCTTCCTTCCACTCCGTGCTTCCACTTTAGAGTTCACTCCCTTTAGAAAGTGAAAAAGATATGGGAGTAAAATCTATTAGATTCCCAATCGATGACCATACAATGAAATTCACTAGTTCATGCACAAACACCAACCCCTAAGATAACTCCCTAGTGCTAATGCTCCATCTTGTGCGGGTGGACATTTATATATACTTAAACATGTTATAATAAAAGTTCCTTAATTATTTTTCTCTCACGTGTTCCATAACTACTTATTTTTAACTCCAAATAATTCAAAATAGAGAGATTGATATGTCAAGTCTTATCCAAACAAAATAACAATTTGAGGAACAAGATATGAAACAACCATTGTGACTCTAGAAGATAGTTGATATACGTGTAGTATGGCTCCCAAATCAAAACGATAACCAAATCTTCATTGAGATTAGACACTAACAATACACCATTACTAGATTAGAGTTGTCACTTAAAAAATCTCATGGAAAATAAGAATTTGAGTATGTTGATGTCATAATATCGATATGTCTTCCTATCTTGGTGTTTTTCCAACTAAACTATTTTCTTATAGTATCATGCATTGTCAACTTGTCTATTTTGGCATATAAAGCTATCTACATATCTAAATGTAATTGTCATTAGTTTCCCAATATTGAAGGGATCACCTAACCGTGCATGCAACTAACTACCAAGCTACATGAAAACTAATTATGCTATAGTATGTGAGAAATTAAAAATAATAAAGATTGAAACAAAGTGTGATGTGATTTGTTTTTTTCCCCCCTTTTTGGGATCATAGTAAAATGGACACTAAAAAACCTAAGAGAACAATAGATCTAAGTGAAAGTCTTTACTTCTCTAAACTCCTCTAAGACAAACAAAAATCGAAGACAAAATTATCTACACTATCAAAATCAAACCTATCAACCAAACTACAAGATAAAGGATGCTCATGAATGGCCTCTAATGTAGGCACATAAGATATAACTGAACTACTATCAAGTGCATCATTGAAAATCCCCATCACTTCATGGAGTGGAGCCTCTGCTACATTGTCATAAGAAGACTTGGGTGCCACTGGTAAACATCCCAAGGAGTAGCCCTTGGTCATATCCATGTATTGGCAAATATAGTCCCAATAGGAACAACTATTATCTAGTGGAAGGTCAAGATATGATGGAGTAAGATGATATATATTAGATTGATATTAGGCAAATGACTATTGCTCTCTATCCATCCTATACTTAACTAGGCTACACTCATGTGAAAAGACACGATCATAGTCATGGTGCTTATAGGTAAAGCCTATAATCTTGTACATAGCAATGGTACCATAGCATCAAAATTAAGTGCGACACTACCAACACAATAGTTGTACATGGATGTAAAGATGGCACTGACAAGGCCTACAACTAAATTGTGGATGGTACTGTAAACAAAAAATAACTACAAAATGACAACTAGAACATGCCTTATCTCTCAGTGCATACAAAAGACTTGTCATGTGATTGAAATCAAGGAATACTATAAGGTCCTACATACATAGGTCAACATTGTCAGCATCAAGATGAGGGTGAAGCACATCCATCCATAGAATATCCATATATGTATCCCATTAAAAATCCCCCCCCCCCCCCCCCCCAAAACAAAAGAAATCCAAAAGTCAAATTAGTTGGGGATTTTTCCTAACTACTAATCAAATTATACCTTGCTAACTCTAGTCAAAATGCTTAAAGCATAGGCCATTGACCCTAAATATCTCATTTTAAGCATTAATATCTTGCACATCAATAGACTCATTATTGTAGACTTTGATAGCCATAAAGGACCCTAACCAATGAATTTTGAGCTTCCTTGGAAATTTGTTATAACAAGTATATAGTAAAACTAAATCATCCTCTTTAAACTCCCATACTTTAAGATTCTAATCATGCCAACCTTTATGAAATTTTTGCATTGCTTCTAAACTCTATAAAGTCAATAATCTCTCCTCATCTAGTTGTACTAATTATAAAATTCTACATTTCAAAACTTAGCTTCTCCCAATTGTAACAAAAGGGATACTCGGAGAGTGGGCAATTCTTGCTCAATAGGGAATATGACATTGGTTCCATAAACCAAATTAGATGGCATATTTTGCACTTGCATCTTATAGGTAGTTTGATAGGCCCGAAGTGCCTCTGAATAAAGATGCTCATCCCAGTCTCATCTATGACAAACACTTATTTTAGGTAAAATCCCACAAATAATTCGAATCACCACTTCTACTTGGCCATTTTCTCTAGGATAATAAGGCACTAATTTATGATTCTTAATCTTATATAATTCAATTAACTCACTAATGAAACCATTTAAGAAATGGGAATCTCTATCGCTTTACTAATTCCAATGGGCAACCAAAATGTGTTATGATATTTTTATACATAAACTTAGCCACCTCAATGGCTTTATTGGTCTTAAGTGCTTTGGCTTCCATCCACTTAGTAATTACATTAGTATATTCTAGAATATATTGATTAGATTGATATCTTGTAGGTAGGTAAATTTATAATTTTGTGTTTTACTATTAAGCTTTCTATAATCAATAGAGATGCAAATTTTCTTACCATTCTTCTTGGGTACTACCACAATGGGAGATACCCATTTAGTATATGCAACAAAATACATAAATCTGCATATAAAAGCTTAGTAATTTGAGCTTTTACCCATTTCACATACACAGGATTTGTTCTTCATCGATATTCAAGTTTTGTACTTGGTTCTAGATCAATATAATGCCGACAAAGTTTAGTCTTGATGCCTTTAAGATCCTTATATGACTAAGGAAATCCCCCAACATGCGCTTGCAATACTTCTTTAAAATTTCACAATCATGGGGTTCCAATTAAGCGTCTAAATTTAGATATTTCCCTTTCACCATTTCTATCTTAATTATATCCACCTCCAGCTCCTCACCATATAAGGGGGCTATTTTGCAAGGTTTAACCATAGGCACATCTTCTTATATCTTTATTGAAATTTTTTCGAGTAGAGTATGCCTTATACTTGTTTTTTATGTTGTGTCCTCCACATTCACAAAATGGACCAAGGGGAAATCCCTATAAGGTATAATAGGTAGATTCTTTTAAACATCATTAGGAGTTTCTATGTTATAGACACTTGATACATTAAGCAAAGATCTTCTTGTAGATCGTTTTGGATTTGTACTTGTGTAGCACATAGTAGCTTTCAAATCCGTATTGGACTTTACGATAAATGAGGTTTTCATAGAACCAATTGCACATAGTATTTGCTTTGTTCCACATGGATGTTGAGCATGTAACATTCAACAATAGTGGCATAAGATCCGGTTATGTCTTTCCAAACATTCTTGAGCATTTGAGCTCTAGGACTATTGGTTACCTCTAAGCTTGAGGATTAATGAGTGCAAATCCTCATCATCTTCACCTTAGATCTAGCAAGCTAGGTAATGCATGACTCATTTAAATCTTTGTAAAGTTATGAGGTGCTAATGGTTCAAACCATCTAAGGTATGGTTTAACTCCATCCCCATGAATAGTAAAATCAATTGCAATTTCTTGCGGGACAAGGCATCACAATCTCATGAATGTCTCACATGCAAGTCTTAATCAATTTGATGTGACTTCTATAATACCCAACCATCTGCCTCTCATAATGTAGGTGCATCTTTCGATTATTATTGAGAGAGTGCTTAAGGGATTGATGTAACTAAGGAGCATCGGTGGGACTTTTCACTTGTACTCTAGTTCTGAGAGAGAATGTAGAATTGTCTTCCTTCCAAGAATTATCCATTTGCCCATGTTTGATTGAATATTTGTTATAGTAGAGGAGGGCCATTTCATTCATAGAATATCACTATTTAATTTAGATTCTTGCTCCTATAAATACATCTATAGAAGTGAAATTTCTTCGACATATCACCTCTCCCTAAATTGGAATTCTGACTTCTCTTTTTGTAACTCAAAAATTTTCTTAATTGCTTCATTTACAAAAGTCATTGCTGCTTCTTGCTTGCTTTCTAATTCCTCATTCAATTCTCTAATTATATGTTCATAGTTGTCCTAACATCTATTGGTAGTCTGCACAAATATATTCAATGGTGAAGATGGATCATCCTTATCATTAGATAACATCGACCCTTGTAAATGCTTGCAATTATCCTTGTTTCTCCTATCCCTTTCCTTCTTTTTTAGCTGGCAATAGTAAGTCCTTTTAGCTACACTTAGAAGTTATTCAAATTCAAAAGGCATAAATCATTCCCATCAACATCAACTTTCTTCATAGTTCCTGAAGAGTTGTCGATATTTCATCTAGATATGATGTTAGTCTTTCATCCACCACCTCCTCTTCTATGTCATCAGTGGAAAATATTTCCAACCCATTATATCCAAAGAATGCATCCTCAAGGTCACTTCCCTCCTTCTTTGCAGTAAATTTAGGATATGCCTCCATGAACAAATCATTTGATTCATTGTCATTGTGTCTTGCAGTACTGGAACCTTTATCTCCCTCGCATGAAATCATTAAACAATCTAGGGTTGTATCTTCCGATGTAGATAACCTATGGGTAATATCACTATTAGAATCATCATTGATGGATGAGACATTAACAACATATTCACCAATACCTATTTGTTTGACTTTGTGAGGCTGATGTACTGCTTTCACTTCTACTTTTTTTGTTCTTACTAGTCATTGTGTCTTAAATAACAAGGCATAAGGGCCTTTGTTATGGGTTTCCTCTAATTCCAAATCATAAAACTCACTATTGGATTTCTCATCCATTTCACTAAATACTTCATCTCTTGACTCTCTTAAAAATCCCTTTGAGATAACGTGTATTTTGACCCTATCATTCGAAGGATCAATCACAATCAAACCTTTATACCAAGCTTGATTGCAACATACTTGGTATATCCAAGGTCAACCCACTATACAAAATATGAAGTGGTATTTGTTGAAGAGCGGACTACTAAATAATTCACATGAAATTCTAATCCAGTAATCACAAATTGCACATTTGCAAAGTAACCCAAAGGAGTTACTTTTCTTTGATCAACCATATGTAAAACTATGTGAGTAGGCTATAGATTTTTCAACTTTAGTACTTGCATAGTTTGTTTTGCCATCAAATTTACTATTGATCCACCATCTAATTGTATGTCATTTAACAAATGGCCATTAATGGTAGTATCTATTACTACTACTCCTAGATCCACAATAGATTTACTATCTTTATCTCCTTAGTTGTTTTCCTTTTGGATGCATTTGCACTTTAGAGGTGTTAGTGTCAATTCTTTTTCTTTTGCATCAAACTAATTAATGATAAAGTTGTCTTTAGCATGTAGGTGCTATTCAAGTAATTTTTGGAGGTTATTTGTTAAGTGTATTTCCTCCAATGATTCCCAAAGATCATAAGCTTTATTCTAGGTTTTCACTTTTTGCTCTTTACTTAACCCTTTGGGGTACTAATCTTTCACAGAATAGAGCTATCCCCACCTAAATTTTAGGATTTTCCAAGGTCACATGCATTAACTGATGATTAGAAGAATGTTGATGAGAATTTGATCCATGTAACTCCACATTAGGATCTATACCCTTAGATTTTTCTCCCATAGCTCCTTTTGGTTGCGAACTCTCTTACTCTGAACCTTATTTCTTTTGTTGTTGCTTTTGCACTCTAATGGCAACATCAATCATGGGGTTAGCTTTAAAAGTCACTTTGTGAGGAGGTAGGAATTTTGACTTAACTTAGCACTCTTCCTCTTTTGTTTCCACCTTGACTAAATTTGCAGATGAAGTCAAGGGATTAGTAGAGACTTGTTTATCTTTATTGTTAATATTGCTATTATTATGATTTGAAAAACTTTCTTTATAATGCCTTTTGTCGATACAGTTCCTGCAAAGAGACGTATAAGCTTGATTCTTATGTGCATTCGGATTGTGTGTAGCTCTGTGACCTTCTTGTTGGCATCAATAATAAATTGCTAGTCCTCTAGGCCATTGTTGTCCATTTTGCCCCATTGTATTACGGAAGTTTCCATTATTTCTCATGAAAGGAGAATTCCTTTTGCGATGCCAATCACTACTATAATAGTTTTGGGGCACTAGAGATCTTCCTTGTGTATGCAAATCTCACAGCCTAAATAGTTGGTTGGGTGGTCCAATCTTGTAAGTAGTATTATTCTTATCCATATAATTGTAATTTGTTTACGTTGCTCGTGCTTGTTGCTACTCTAAACCTATGTTATGCCAACAATTTGTATCGAGGTGCCTAGTCTTTACACAAAAGGTGCAAAACGGTGGATGATCTAGTAGTGTTAGCCTCGAAGGCATCAGACATTTAGTAGCCACATTACCGTACCCATGGCACTTACCATACCAAATGTTTGATCAAAGTAGATAGGAGTTGAACTACTTGAAGGCTATTGTATATTGATGGTTGGCATCATTATTGAAAATTTTTCTTTTAATGGTGCTTGAACTACATCAATTATCTCCTCTTTTAATTTTCTTAAGACTTTGCGATTATGTCTGCTACTTTAGCTTCATCTAGTGTAGACTAAGTCTGAGACATAGATGGCATGCATGTATGTGTCATGTAGGCTGGAATTGAAGTGTATGGATTCAAAGGTACACTTAACACATTAGAACTTGTAGTTGTAAATGGATCTAGGAGAATGGTCACATATGACATGTTTTTAGGTAGCCCACTTCTTAAAGTACTTGGATGTTCCATTCAAGGTTCCTTGAAAAGATCTTTCCATTGTTGTTGGTTGAGTTGCACCTCTTTCCACCATTTAGCATGTGTTTTAGCATCTACTAATGTGATGGCCTTTACATTGAGCATCTTGGTTATCGTACCACCATGCAGCTTCATCTTTTCATGTTGCACGAGAAATATAAAGCTTTTGATTGTCATCAACTATCTCATTCGTGATGCAAGTTACTAATCTCTATATGTATGCATTAGGATCTTCATCCCATAGTCCCCAAATTGGGTAAAATCACCTAGCCTTACAAGATTGTGAGTCATCGACTATCTCATTTGTGATGCAAGTCACTTCAAATCTCTACATATGCGCAATAGGATCTTCATCCCACAATCCCCAAAATTGGGTAAAATCGTCTAGCCTTACAAGGTTGTGAGCCATTGCTTTTCTAAATAATATTCATAACCCAAAATCTTGAGTTAAGTCAAATCGTGGGGGTTCCTTAGGCTCCTTAAATAGGGATCTTAACCCTATATCAAGTACATCTTGCAATGAATCTCGTTGGTGGAAAATTCTAAATTAGGACCATAATTCTAAATTTGATACTCGCTTTATCTACAAAACTTGGGTTGGCTCTTTAAGCAATTATTTAAAACCAAAGTTAGACTCTAAAGTTCAATTGATGGATGGTTCATCACTTTCCATTGTAGCCTTAGACTCCCTTTTTATACTTTCTCTTTGTCTACTTCTTTCCCTAGTGGGACTATTGGTACTTGAGACCACTTAGTCTCATTGATATGAATCTCCTTTGCTTTCTTTCGATAATGTTCTATCAATTGGCATGTTAGGTCCAAGAGTCTCCTTGTTCGAGCTAAACATAGGGTCTATGCCTAGATTCAACAACACGTTCACCCTTTCTAGCCTCTCTAGCAACCAAGCTTCCTATCGAGTTGCTTGTTCCCTTGCTTGTTGATCTTGGGCTTCATTCTATTGTTTTTGCCCCTAGAGCCTCTTAATTCATCCACAATTAATTTAGTGCCTACTAATGTCATACTATGTAATCTCTTTCCACTTATACATTTTCACTTAAAGCTCTATTAGAGTCTTTGTGGTCATGCACGTGCTCAATAGTTTGAGAATAGTCACTAATTTTGGGTCTGCTTCTCCAATCAGTTTCTCCTCCTACTTATGAATTAAACCTAAAATCTCTACAACCTCTCTCATGTCTTTTGTATCAAAAGTACCTCTCAAGCCTCTGGATACACAAATCCAAGGCAACACATCATCCCACTCTACCCTTCTAAAAGTCCTATAGGCTGTCTAATAGTACCAATCAAAGTGGTATGACATACTAATCATATTTATCTCAATTTCATCTACCAACCCAAAATGTGCCATTGAAAAAACATTGGTTTGCATGCAATCATTATATACAATGTCTATTGCTAATTGTAGGCCCCCTCGACTAATTCTATATCTCTTTCCCAATCTAACACTTGCCTTTGGCAATCTTGGAAAAAATTCACAAAATAGTTCCTTAAGAAAGAAACTTTGTATTCACTCATTAATTTAACTACCCATTCGTAGGGTACATGTCCTAAGCAGATTCATCACCTGTTTGAGTGCACTTGGCTCCCACTACCAAACATACCAAAAAATGACTAGCCAAAGTCCAAGCCACTTTTAACCAAGTTTTCAAGCCAACTCTAAGAGTTGTTGCACTAGATAGATGGGATTTAGCACTAATACCAATCACTCTAACTAACCTTCCAAGCTTTTGTTATTAATTGCTATAGTAGTATAACCAACATAATGTAATATCTATGAACTAAGTAAACCTACTTAGTTCCATTTACATTACTTTTCACAATGACTCACATATGGTTTCTAGATAAGCACTAGAATTCTAACACAAGCTAACTATGGCTTTCCCCTATCTTGCAGGGACAGCTCTTGACAATTTTCCTTGTCTCTTTGAGACGGTTTTTCCATATTTTTATTTGTTTGAATTTTGGAAAGATTGTTTTAGAGTATAGATCTATTCGATTTATAAGTTTACCGTTTAAGTTTAGTTTTAAATATTTCTATCTCCTCCTTAAGAAACCCAATCCTTTGATTTAATTAAAAAGTAAGCATTCAATAGAAATCAAGCTAACATTCGTAAAACCTAAAATCTTAATCCCCTTTGAAAGTGTTATCCCACTCTGTAAATAATGGCTCATCGTTGTACTATAAATATTTAAATAATTTATTTATTTTAAGTTCCAATGGAAGCGTCCTCTCTCTTACTTTATGTAACTAGATGGCAAACATCATAAATCAATCTTCTTCTTTGCACTCACACTTTTACAAACAAAGTTCATTCTTAAAATTTGAAACTTTTCCTAGATTAAAAACTTAATCTATTGACCCTCCTCTCTTCACCTTACTCAAACAATCAAGTGATGCTTATATAATATAATTAAGTTTAAAATTTCAACGTTGATGCTAAGGCTTATTCCCATGCCACTACATATTGGTTAAATGTAAGATCATGTTTTGTTTATAAAATGTTGTATTTAATTTGTAAGCGTAATTGTTTTCATATTGTTTCTTTCTCTTAAAAAATAAATAAATTTATGTCAATGCTAATGCTCATTAAAGATTTTTAGATAGCCCGCTATCTTTATGTGTCATGAGTCCTACTAATGAATATATTTTTGTTTGTCATGCTGTTAAAAATGTGAAGGGTTTTAATAAATATTTCTTTTAAAATATATCTTATTATTTATTTAATCTAAAAGTATAAAAAATCAAAATAATTTAAAAATTATATGTTTAACCTCTCAACAAGATATGATGATTTTTTACTAAGGAAATCCAAATTTTCATAAATACGAATCCTTACTTTCGGTTTATATTAACTATTTTTGAAAGTTTAAATATATTTAGTCTTCTCTAAAAGAATTTTAAAGATTTAAAAAGTTTTACATATCCCAGATTTTATTTAATTTTTTTTAAAAATATGGATTTTGTATTGCATCTCGTTCATATTTAATAAATATGGTCAAATGCTCACTTAGAGTTTCGCAGGTCATAATCGCATCTTTGAAGTCTATATCTTTTGCAGACTAGTAAAGGATATTGGTCTAACAAATCCCTTCACTCAATGGTTACTTAGTTTTCACATTCCTTTTGCATCCCATACTCAAGATTCACATTAGGGAAAAAATGAACTCACAAATGGACCTTTTAGCCCCCCCAGAAAAATAGTAAAATAATCCTCTTATCTCTCCACTTTTGCAATCTTTTTTTACATTTTTTATATTATCTACAAAGATATAATCTGATTCCTTCTTTCTCCTCATTCAAGAAGTCTTTTTCAACCAAATTTTATATTACAAAAGGAGTTAGTTACATGAGTGTGGTGCTTTGTTTTCAATGCAAAATGGTTAGTAGATATGAGGTAATTGATTTTTTAATCGAGAACAAGAAAAATGAAAATTTGAAAGTTCCTTTTAAGATATTTTGGGTATTTTTTATATTCTAGCTTTTGGTTAAAAGACAAACCAACTCCTTAAATTTCGTGTTTTTTGAAAATGTTTTTGGAGGTAAAATAGAAATGCCTAAAATACAAAAATTCTTGGATATCCCTACCCTCTGAGCTATTTTTTCCCATATCTATACTCTCTCATGGTTTTATTGTGACCTCTTCTCTTTGTTTATGCAACGTTCATTAACAGAGTGAATTACTTACACCCTCCTTTCTCTTGGCACCTTTGTGTGCCTCTCTGTGCATCTCCATTCTACCTCCTATGACAACCAAGTAGGCTCCCATTTCTATTAATAGTAAAATGAATACAAGAAAGAAGGAGCTACATATTGAGGTAGAGATCGAATACGCCCCATTATTCAAAAGAACCTAGCGTACTAGTGTTAACCCTCAAGTTTTGTAGAGTTACAGGCAAATGAGATTGAAACATGTGGACTTGTGGGTTGATGGGGGAATCTATCACATTGACCCCTTAAACAATAGACCTCCAACTTTCTCAAGAATCACAAATTTGCTGAAGTATGTGTGAGAGGGTGAAAACGGGTTGCTCAGTTACACTAGGCGGCTCAATGATCAAGCGTTCAAAGTATTTACAACTTGCCAAGTAACCATCATGATGTGATCGATGCACATCAACTTCATATACAACACCTCATAGGACAAGTGGTACAGCTGAATGACACTATAGTTCAACAAATTAATCAAATTATTTCAATGCACGACACTATCCATGACATTGATATCTTGTATGAGGAGGCAAAGACACAATTGGACGACCTGAGAAAGATCAACAGCAAGCTAACACAAGAGCGCAAACAAAAGAAGAAGCCAATCAATGAGTTAATTATGAACAATGGCCAGTGGAAGCGATGTATTAAAGCATGTAAGGTAGCTCAGAATGAGAACCTAGGTGAGGGTGAGGTTGGATCGTGTATGAGAAGATTGTTGAAGGTAACTATTGGAAAACGCTTTGAGAAATCCTAAGTTTAAGGCTGTGAATGAAAAGGTGATTGAGTACACATTAAAAGATGTGTGAAATGAGTTCTCTGCTGTGGATGCACAATCCATTTGTGACAGGACCGGTATTAGCACAACGACTTACTCAAAGATATTCAAAGGTGTGAAGGTTGGGTTTGGTCGTGTGCTGAAGAGAAATAGAATCGTGCCTCTTCCTCAACCTTCAAAGTTAATAGAAACCCAATGATAACGTAATACAAAGGTTTTGGAGCTGATTGGAGATTCCATGCATGTTCAATGCGTGGAAACACTAAAGGTTGGGACCAAAAATGCATATGAGGTGAAGTTCACAGAACTCAACAATTACTATTTAGATTTGTACAAGGTGCAATCGACAATGGAAATGTACTATAATTTGTCTATTGAGGAATGTAATGGTAAATTACAGTTTGTTATAAAATTAGATGAAAGTGAGGTCTTCAAAGGAGTAAAGCTGAAAGAGTTAGTGTAACTCTAATGAATTTACTATTCGACAAGAACAACCTAGGGAACTTTAGTGTTCAATCCAAGTGCCATGTG
The DNA here is from genome assembly GCF_053477565.2 of Lygodium microphyllum. NCBI lineage: Eukaryota > Viridiplantae > Streptophyta > Polypodiopsida > Schizaeales > Lygodiaceae > Lygodium > Lygodium microphyllum. The sequence goes on along the minus strand of NC_141135.1, from coordinate 154,460,250 downwards.
TAGTGGCTCACTAGATTTGAAGTTCCTAAGGAAACATTTGAGGTGCCGCAGCTATTCTTTATGCACATAAGCATTCCAAGCATCATTGATCCGTCAGGAATATGGTGAGATGCTCTCGGTTAAAGGGTATGGTCAATACTTGGTTGAATGGCATGTGTGGAATCTCCAATGGTGCAAATACAAAGAATCCATGCCTATATTGCTTGACAAAGAGAGTGGAAGGAAAGGACGGAAATAAGAACTGGCAAAGCGTGACAAGTGCTGCACCGATGCACAATAGAGAAGATCCCACTTGGAAGCCCATCTTCAACATTCCATTGAATCGTATTCACATTTTTTCATTGCATGCTTTTGTCAGAATCATGGAGAAACTTGTATATGAATATATTTTCTTTGCTTATAGGATGCAACCAGAAAAAGAAGTCATTGCAATGTGTAGGAATGTGGAGCGAGTGCTATCACAAATTGGGCTACACAAGAAGCATCAAGTGACGATTGAAAAAGATGAGAAGAGATCATGAAAATTTGGTAACTTGCCAAAAAAGCCTTGCTTTGGAGGAGCAAAGGCTAGGAAGTTTGTCTTAGCACCTATCAATGAGGAAGGGAACGTCATGGTTCGTAGGCTGCATGACGACAATGGGTGGAAAAAGCTACATTTTGCAATTCCTGATCGAAGTAATGGAGGAAAAGCAAGGTTGGCCAAAGCTAAGGTTTGGATAAGTCTTAACAAATTGGCTCCCTTACTTCACAAGATGGTGTTTAACAATGAAGATAAGCAAGAATTTATCGATGTTGTACATAGCTTCTACGAAAACACGGTGGAAACATGGGGCAAAAGCTCTATCACACATTACATGGTGTGTACTAAGTTAATATTTTAAAATTATATGAATTGTATAAACTATTGAGCATAGTTTTTCTCTTGTGATATGTGTCTTTGTAGCATATCCATGAGGCACATGGGCCATACTTTGCAAAAAATGGAAGCATCGAAATTTGGTCCACACAAGGGATGGAAAATTCAGATTGGATAGTACGTGGTGCATACCAAAGAAAAACTGATCATGGTGGAGGGGTAAATGGTAGCAATTCAATTATCCAATTGCTATCGTGGTGGTATAGGATTATAGTAGTGGATGAAGCTAAATTCTCGCAAAAGAGAGCAAACGAAAGTGCTGATGAATCGACTGCAGACATGATGGAATCACGTTGGTGAGTGAAAATGAGCGACCGAGGACATGATGGTGCATGAAGTCAAGTGGGGTAACACATACAAATATTGTTTTTTTGTCTTTGTAACACTTACCCGTAGCAGGAGTAGGGTTTATAAATGGAAATCCCAAGTGCTACCATGCATGTTCAACACGTGGTTGTGATATTTCAATTTTGAGACACGCACCTCATGCAGGAAGAAAAGAAATGTATTCTCGCTTCTGATTTTGAGTCTCTGAGTGGAATTTTACGTGGCAAGGGGCATGTTTGCCATCTAACAACTAAGGGGAAGCAAGGGGCAACTTGGAAAAATAGAGAAAAAAGTAAAAACGTGAGGGGGTTTTAAAAAAAGAGGAAAAAGAAGAGAAGAGAAGTGTTCCACACAAGACAACAAGAGAGAGAGAGAGAGAGAGAGAGAGAGAGAGAGAGAGAGAGAGAGAGAGAGAGAAGGAGGGAAGAAGAAGAAGAAGAAGAATCTTGCAGGCTGAAGAAGGGAGAAAATTGAAGCTTAGAAGAAGAAGAAGAAATTGTCAGAAGAAAGAAACCATAAAGCTGAAGTTATTGAAGTTGTGGAGCAGGATGGCAAGGCTGTTGAAGTCAATGGGGTGATGCGAGTTCTCAATTTTCAGGTGATGGTAATAAGAATCTTCTTTTTGTCTTGTTTTCTTCTAGTACTATGTGGGGCAGAGAGTTTGCAAATAAGTTTTGATGTATGGATATGAGTGAAAGACAGCATAGGGCTGTTCTTCATCATGTTGAGAGTGATGCATGTTAGTTGTTGAGTGAGGCTTTCCGTCGACAGAAAAGAATGGAAGTGAAGGGTCTCTACTTCCGAAACTGGGTATGTAGTAGGGAATTCGTATTATGGTCAGGTGTTGAATGCACAAACTCAAGTTACTGGTCTGAAAGGATTTGTAGCCAAGAAAATAATGGATCAGATTTTGTAAAGTTCAAAGCTCTTGCGACTCTTCATCAATGCAAGATTGTGCTTTTGGAATAGAGAAGTTGTGTTTGCTGTATAGAGCATGTAGGAATTTAGGACTATAGACTGTGCAAAGCTATTTCAGGGTAGCAGATTAAGGAATTTGACTCTAAGTTGTTCTAGAGAATTATAGATTGGAAAGAGAGCTACAACTTTTCTTTTTGAAGCTTGACAATCTGAGGTCTGGTTAGAAAGTTATGAATTGTTCTGTGTAATGATCCATGAGGTAATTTCTATGCTCTATGAGGAAACATGTGAATTCAGCAGCATCTATGTCACCAACTTGGTTTCTCGTGAAAGTCATCATGATTATCCTTTGCTATATCAATGTAAACTCTATTTTGATGCAGTAATGGAATGTCCACAGCAGTGAAATGCTTATAGCAGCTGAGTTGGCATGAAAGTTGGCAGTATAAATCTTTGAGTACCTATGTATTTGGTTTGTATTTATGTGTGCTGCTCTGAGGAAAGAAGAACAGAGAGGGTCTATAAACTAATTTTATATTGCTTGAAGCAATCACGCTTTATGGGGTAGTTTGCTGCGTGGGGTTGCCATCCCTAAAAATAGGAGTTGTGTGAATCTGAAAGCTCGTGTTGTCAGAGTCTCTACCATGGTTGTTTCAGCATCAAATACTCTCTAAAAATGGTAATTTTGAGCTTGAAGGTTTAAACTTCTCAAGTTGTTGAGTTGAAGTCTCAGTGAGGAGTGAGTGATTAAGAATTTTTAATCATGTATTCAATGGTGCTGTCTGGTGGGTTTTGTTGAGGTGAGATCCTCGGTCTTTATCCTGTGGTGTTGTCTTAGGGGTCCTTTGAGGCCAACTACCCAATTCACCTACCAATGTCGTGTCACTAAAAGAGTGTGTTATGAAGCCTCAAGTGCCAAAGAAAACCATGCCAAGTGGTTAGAAAGAAGGCTTCGACAAGGTAGCAAATGGGTTTGAAGAGAGCTAAGATAGTAAGATGAACAATGTGTTCAGTGTGAATGCAATTCATAGTTTAAGAGAGAAAGAAAGAGTGTACATCTATGCGAATGAGTCTTACAGTTTAGGGTTATATAAAAGAGGATTTCACTTTCTATCTTATTCATTGAGTTCTCACATCTCTTGTGCAGGAAAGATGGCTAGGTTTAAGGTAGTTGCAAATAAGCTTCCGCTCAGAGCCCCATATCGTGTTCAACCCCTTGGAGCATCTACTAGCTTTGATGCATCCCCTTGTCAACCTAACCTAACTTTCTCAAGCTGCCCTCACAAGGGTCCTCCTCAGCATCCCCACAAGAAATGCAAGTGGAAGCCAAGTACAGTGGCCCTGAGAGAAATTAGGAGGTATCAACGCTCTTTTGATCTCATCATTCCGAAGGCGAGCTTCTCGAGACTTGTTTGTGAGATTGTGCAAGACCTATACCGCACAGAAAGCAGGAGGTGGTTTTTGGTACAAGGTCAGGATAGACCTGATCGCTTCACAAAAGAATGTCTTCATGTAGTGTGCTGCAGAGGCCTTTTTAGTTGACTTGATGATTGATGCTCAAAGTTGTGCAATACATGCGAAGAGCATCATTGTAACTCCCAAGGACTTCTAACTTGTAAGAAATCTTCAAGCAATGAAGGATGCATTAGTTCCAATGGAATGAACACAATTTGTAATGTTATCTTTTTTGGCATAGTGTTCTCTTCGTGCATTGGACATATGACTATGTCCCAATGCAAAACTATAGTACGCGCCCTTAAAATATGAATTAAATTTTTACTCTTATCCTTTGCTCTCAACTTTGATTGTACATCTTCGTTGTATTTTTAATTCTTACTTATAGTTTTTGCTAGCACTATCAATTTCAATAGGAAAAACATGCAAAATTTTTGCCATTTCTTGTTGCAGACTTTACTCCTGATGCCTTTGTATAGTTTATGTGGTGCAAAGTTTCTAAGGGCCAATAGTCGCGATGTTGATTTCTTGATTATCAATCCATTCATAATTTTGGTGTGTGATAATTTTAAAAACACTAAACTGTATCAGAATGCGGCGAAACTTCACACGCACACTCATTAGGTGGCCAAGAGCCCAAATTATTATTTTTTAGGAAAAAAATTCATGCTGACCCCTAGTCCGAAGTTCAACGTTTGGAGTCGCATGACTCCTGGACGCCCGTCTCCAATCAACATGCATTTTTTTTTCCAAAAAAAAAAAGACTTTTGGCCACCTAACGAGTGTGCGTGTGAAGTTTCATTGCATTCCGATAAAAGGTTATTGATTTACGATCACACGATAGATAGTGTACGAAGTTGCATTAACCTGATTTTGGGGTTAAATGGGTTAAAATTTCATTCTTCTTCTCATTTTCACATCTTTCTTTCTTTGATTTCTCCATTATCACACCCCCAACCTCTGTCTCTTCTCCATCTTGCCCTCCTTGAGCTTGCATGGTACGCACCAAGCAAGCATGTTGCTGCTTCGACCTTGGGGAAGACCTCACGCCAAGGCCCACCACCTAAAGCACAAGGAGCCTCCTCTAGTGCAACAATAGATGCTTCCCATAGAGCACAATGACCACCATAGAAGAAGAGGATATGGAAACCTGGCACTGATGGCAGATACAAAAAGCCGATAGCCAACAAGAACTCTCAATTGTTCCTTGGCTTTTTGATCGGTGGAGAGGAGGGGCCAGCTTCCGAGATGAAAATATAAGTTCCTTTTTTGCTTCAAAAATGATGTGCTCCCCCTTCAACTTTTTCTCCAGGAGAAGTGGATTTGACACTTTAGCAAGGTCACCTAATGTAGCAAGCACACACATTGCTCCACCACGCGTTTGATCAAACAAGTAAAGAAGCTTTGACCACTTGATTAGCACCACCTTCTCCAAGCTAGATGTCACAAGTATCGCTCAAAAAGGTCCAAACTTTGTCAAAACTTAAATTTTCATGATTATTTCTTGCCCTCGTAGTGAGCACTTCTTTTGGAAGATCACCAAGTTTGCAACAAGGTTGCCAATGTTCTCCTTCAAAGCTGAATCCTTCCGTCAATCCGCATGCCGAGCTCCTTCTTGCCTTGATGCAAACTCATCTATATACAGTATGTCCTGAATGATAAAGTCAAATCAAACAATATATTTAACAACTAACCTAGAATTATCAGAAAGCAACGAAACTTGACGGTAGGGTGCATTCTCGGAGTCCATCAGTGAAATATTGGTAAAAAATGATGCATGCAGTTGCCATGTCCGAAGTCTAGCGTCTAGGGCCACTTTTTGGCCATCCGAAGTCTGGCATCTAGGGCCACTTTTTGGCTGGCATCTAGGGCCACTTTCTAGCCAGAAAGTGGCCCTAGATGCCAGACTTCGGACAAGGCAGATGTGGTAGAAAGATGGGACCTTGGTCCAAACATATCATGCTATAATACTTCAAATTTAGCATCCGACACAAGGTAATATTCTTCAACCGAGGTAATATGCTCTTGTGCTGCTATAATGATAGTCAATGTATCTAAGCTTGTGCCATCATATCTTCCAATTTCTACCATCGTTGGATGCACATCCATGTAATCATAGTCGATCATGCCTTCCATTGAATCCCTGACTAGGATGGAAAACAACTCTTCTTCCTTCATTTTCAAGTATTGTTGCACATTTGATAGAAGCAAGTATTGTGTCAAGGAGGCAAGCTTGGGTTTGTCGACTTGTGGCTATTCTGAAGAAGATGGTACCATGAGATCCAACCCTTGCTCTGCCACCACCTGATGTTCCTCTTTAACATTTATGAGCTCTTCAATCAGTTCTTTTCCCGTGTATGTGATAGCAACAACCTGTGGAGTTGTATCTTCATCGCTCTCCTCCTCTAGGGGTGTATCCAATGCAAGGAGGTAAATTGCCAATGTGCAATCACACTCCACGACATCCAAAGGTGTTGTACTTCGTGCAATGTCCATGGGAATAGTGCATACTCTGTGCAAAGGATCCACATGGGCCAAACACCTATTCACCACTTTTTGGTGATTCTTCCCTACCTAAAATATAATGAGCTATTCTAGAGGCACCCAAGTCATGTCAAATCCCTCAATGGAGTATGTGTAGGTGGCAATGGTGCTCACAAAGTCTTCCAAAACCTAAAGGGGGGGATCCAGCGATGAGAGTACGCTTTCAAGGTTGAAGTTCTTAGAGAAAATTTGAAATATCTCATCACCATGGCTGGCAAAGATAGTCTCATGGATCCACTCATCAAAGTGTGCACGAGCATCCATTGTAGCAGGTAGGAGGGATGTGGTGGATATAAAGAGATAAAGAGAGAAAGTGTGGAGTGAAACAATGAAACAAGAACTAAACTAGTTCTACCTTAAAAACCTTAAGTTTTAAACCATTAAGGGTTGTTCACATACGATATTTAGTTATGGATTTACTTACGTCTTTGTAAAGTTTACATGCATATGTTGATGTGAAAAGTATATAACAAGTTTATGATTTTGCATGAATACCATAAATTTTTAAATATTGCAAGTTTGCAAGCGATAATATTTTATAGGAAAAAAAATCCAAAAATTTATAGGTGTTGGATATTACAACTTGTGGTGTTGGAATTTTTAGGGAGACTCTACAATTTCTAAAATATGTGGAGCCACACACTTTCCAGTGGTAACAGTATAATCAGCTTGGCTTCGAATTTTCCTACCATCTAGTTTAAAATAGAAGCTAACATGTGGATTCTGCATTAACATTGTGATTTCTTGGCGCATTATACTCAAGGGCCAATCATCCTCCATTTGCAACACTTGAGGCTCGCGGCCCTCACAAATGATAGTAACATCCACATTTGCACTTTCATGCATGTCTTGATCAAGGCACAACCATTTACCCTTGAGCATCCTCCATCTACGATACTTGAACACTAGGCATAAAGTTTGTCGTGTGACAAAGTACTTGTAATTGGAAAGGAAAGTTAACCGATTCATCCCAAAGTAAGATAATAGCCAACTAAGAGAGAAAAATTTTACCTGAAAGCCATGTCTCTTATTGTGACTTGACACTCCACTGTGTCACAACTATGAATCATTTTTTATGTCCAAGTTTTACCTAGAATCCTTGTTACATAATCCTCTGATGCATTTTTATGATGTACGTGCTTTTGGTACGTCTCAAACCCTTACATTCCTTGAACATATGTGCAAAAATTACAATCGGTGTGAACCAACTTAGATGTACATTCTTTGAGCTGGTGCTTGGCTTCATAGAATTCAATATGTTTGCTGAAATTTTTGTGCTATACATATGTAAAATGTCACTACTACACAATGACCATTCTATGCTATTAAGATTTAATATGTGCTTAGACTCAAGGGTTCCATATTCTTGACCCCCCTTGGGCAATATGTACTTGGAGTCATAGAAAAAAACAAGGTCCTCTGCAAGCTGCTTAGTTGTATGCCCCTCAAAGAGCAATCTACCAATTTCAAGGTGGTAACACTTAAAAGAACTTGTGAAACTCTCAACATTTTGCTACTCACAGCAATCCAAAGGGTATACTTTTTTAAATATGAGACGAGTAATTACATAGATATCATGAAATTTCTCATTCTCAATGAGTTACAAATACTTATTGTTTGCAATGTTTCGTTGAAAGGGCACACATTGGGCGCAATATGTATTTGTTTTTGCATGAATACATGTTGTACAAACGCCTCTGTTACAAGGTGAGAATCAGCATTTCTTTGTGTGAGAGCTAAAATTTTACCCTTCTAGTGCTATGATATATTTGCAATTGCATATACTTTCACTCTGAAATCTCCCTTCATACTTGGATGCATATGTATCCAAGACGAGCAATGATACGTATCAGCGATCCAATTCCCTTCTTCATCTCTTCTGTTACATACTTCTATCGAGAGAATGCTTGTTCTTCTTGTAGGCATTATAACCTACACATTAAATGCAACGAAGTATGTATTAACCCTTAAAAATAAGCATTTTAAGTCTGTCCTAGTAATCACCAATATGCCATACAAATCAACATGGCATTAAGAGATGTTTACACTTTTCTAAATAGATACAAACATCGATATCGAGACGCATGTGGATATATACATTGACACAAAGTATAGATTCAATTTCAAGGCATCACTTTAATCATACCATTTACATGAAATATAATGAAAAGAATAGCACAAGAATACTCAGAGAATTTTGCCAAAATAAATTTTATTATAATGAATAGGAGTCTGATTTGACTCAATACATTGTATGAAACGTGGGTGTTATAGAGTAGTTGTTACAAGGATAGCAGCCACATGGCATGCAAATCTTAATAGGCACATTAGATTGATACCTTAGATATTCTATGATTCGACACATTGTGTGTTATATATATGATATGATACAAGAGTTTCATGGATCATTGCTAATTGGCATGGAGATCCGAATGGACACATAGGATCAATAAAGCATAGGATTTTTGAAACATTAACTTTTAGCATATCCATATTGTCCAGCACAAAGGAATCACTCACTAGATCAAAATAGTCGATCGAGAATTATGTGCTTCACCTGAACCTTGTACAACACCTGCATGTACAAAAAAATACATGCATGAATCCCTTTTAACAAAAAATATCTAGATAACTGCATGAATAGAAGCAATACAAAATAGGACCAATTTACCTGTACGCTGATCTGCTAAAGATAAGATTGAATCGTTGCTTATCAAAACCCATTGCAAATGATGGACATAAGAAAACATCAATCCCATCAAACATAAAAGTCACTAATTAAATGTTTGGCACCACAAAATATGGTAGATTTATCCGTAAATTGAGCTACAGAATCTCTACTCTACCTTGTGTGAAGTGCTGCAACAACAATTGATCCTTAAGATAGAACTAGCATCAAACCTTATTGTAAAGAGAGTAGAAAAGGGGTAATGTAGAGAGAAGAAAGAGAGAGTGTGTGAGTATGTGGGAGAGAGAAAAAAATGAGCACCTATCCAATATTGCCCAAATTGATCTCCACAAAAGACAATAGCAAGAGTTAGTATTTACATGAAGGTATACTGAAAAAGCAGTAGAAAAGAGAAAACATAGGGAGAGAAAGAGAGAGGGAGAGAGGGATGAGCACTTATGCAATGTCACCCAAAATGATCTCTACAATAAAACAACAAGGGTTAAAACTAACATCATGTTGTATTGAAAATACAACATAAAAGAGAAACAACACATAGAGAGAGAGAGAGAGAGAGAGAGAGAGAGAGAGATGAGTGCCTTTGCTTCCTGCCCAAAAAAACCTTTGCAATAAAATAACAATAACAATAAGTAACGACATCAAACCCTATTGAAAAAATAGTAAACAAGAGAAAATTCAAAGAGAGATGGATACCTATAATTTGCCCAAAATCTGGAGCTGCATGGAGAAGAAAGTGCAGAGGTAAGTAGAACACTCAAAACCCTAATTACTCTCAGCAGAGGGAGCTTCAATGGAGACGAAAATTCACGATCATAGAGAAGAGAGGGAAATTGGTTTATTGCTCAACTTTTGGGTCAAATTAATTTCGTGAGAGAGAAAAAAATCAAAATGGAAAATTCTCTAAAAAAGGGGGGAAAATATGAGGTAAGAGAAACTCAAATTTTATGTACTATTAATTATCCCTTTTTAAAAATCCCCCACTACCCCTTTTTTTAATAGAAAACCCAAGATTTGGAGAGAGAAGATTCACCCTCCATGGATGTCAACATCTAGCCTTCCTATTGGACAATCCAAAAGGCCCACATCTTAAACTATATTAGTTTGAAGGGCCCATTTGTGAGTTCATTTTTTTCCTAATGTGTGATAACATCCAATGTGCATAAGAACTAGGCTTTAATTAACCTTTAATGATAAAATTTTAAAAGATAGGCTTAGGAAAAAGCTTTTTCACATCAATTGGTTTTGGAGGGCAGCCCTAACTTTGTAGTGCAACAAATTGATGTCTCTTTGATCGATGATTAATTGGCTTCATCACAGCAGACACAAAGAATGATTATTCTCATGGAGATTATGAAAATGAGAGAGAGACCTAAGTCTTTGAATGAGGAGAGTGGTGATCATAAAGAAGAAGAAGGTGATGACAAGCATGATACCTAGGTTGATGATGATCATCATCCTCTTGCCTCCTATCATAATGATCATACTCGCAGTGATGTGCTCTCTCTCCCTCCATGCTCTCTCTCCTTCCTTATCACAACAAGAAGATGGTGCCCCCTCCCTTCTCCCTGTTGGATTGCAATGACCTCCTCTCATCACATTTTTCCTTTTCTTTTAGTTTCATTTTCTATCATTCAAAACCTATAACCTTAGCTTATAAAATCCCCATTTTCAAAACTAAAGCATATCAAGAATTTAGCTAATTGCTTCGGAAGCCTTTCGTTGGATGGATGCACTACTAGACACCCGACTCCTTTATCACCCTTGCTCAAGAGACTAATTTGAGACATGGTGTCAAGATCTAGAAACTCCACACAGAATTTCCAGAAATGTGAACTAATGTTCTTGATGCAATATAAACCAAATTGTTCCTTCGGCCCCCCTTACAACTCTCAACTCTAATTCCAAAAGATGTTGCAAAAGAGACTAAAGGAAAAAATAATTTTCCAATTTATTAAAAAGAGTCTATTGCAACTTAATAATTGCCTTGGATCTACAATAAAATAATCTTACTACAACTCATCATTCAAGGGAACCTAAATGTGCTTCCTAAGATTTTGGTTGTATTCCTTCTTTTTTGCAACTCTAAATCTTGTAGCATTATACCCATCCTACCCGCCTTCCTTCCCTAATAGATTGCAAAGACACGTCACATGAAGATAACAATGACCGCACCTGCATTAAATTAATCTGAAAGTAGGGTAATAATGCATCAAATGTATATAATTTTGTTGAAAATTTCTACGATATTTGGCATGTTTGTTATGGGTTGTCACACAGAATTGTTGAGTATTAGAAGGAAAGGATGGTGATAAGAATTGGAAAAGAGTGAAAAGCACTACATTAACATGTGATGAGGAAGCCTATCTTCAACATTCCATTAGATTGTGTTTATATTTGTTCATTGTATGCTTTTGTTAGGATCATGAAGAAAATAGTGTATGAATATGTTTGGTTTGCATGTAGAATGTGACCAAAGAATGAAGCCATTGCCATGTGTAAGAATATAGAACAAGTGCTATCATAGATCAGGTACATTAGCATCAAGTAACAATTGAAAATGAGAAGAAAAGGTCAGCAAAATATGGTAACTTGCCAAAGAAATCTTGCTTTGGAGGAGCCAAGGCCAATAAATTTTTAAAGCACCTATTGATGAGGAAAAAAATGTCACAATTCAAAGGCTGCAAGACTATGATGGGAGAAAAAAGTTACACGTTGTGGTTCCTAATCAAAGCAATGGAGGAAAAAGAAGGTTGGCAAAAGAAAATATCTAGATTAGTCTTGATAAATTAGTTTCCTTACTTTGAAAGATAGTGTTTAATGATGAAGATAAGAAAGAGTTTACTGATGTTGTGCACAATTTCGACCAAAATATGATGCAAACATGGAGTAAAAGTTCTGTCATGTATTTCACGATATGTACTAAGTCAATTTCTTAGAAGTATAAGAGTCTATAAGTTCTTTTGGATATTATTTATGTGTGACATGTGTCTTTGTAGTATATCCATGAGGTGCATGGCCATACTTTGCGAAAAAGAAAAGTGTCAAAATTTGGTCCACACAAAGGGTGGACAAATCACATTGAATAGTGCATGATGTGCCCTTGTAGCATCTCCTTGAGGTGCATGGGCAATACTTTGTGAAAAAGAAAAGCATTCAAATTTGGTCTATAGAAGGGATGGAAGATTCACATTGGATAGTGCAAGATGCATAGCAAAGAAAAACCAATAATGGTGGAGAAGTGAATGGCAACAACCCAATGATCCAATTACTATATTGGTAGTATAGGATCATGGTGGCAGACAAAGCTCAAGTATTATAGAGAAAAGAAAATAAGTGTCGATGAATTGATAGCAAACATAATCGAATCATGTTTTGTCATAAAAGAGTGTGTTATGATGTGTCAAGTGCTAAAGAGAACCATGCTAAGAAAGAAGGCACAAAGAGAGAGAGGGAGAGAGAGAGAGAGAGAGAGAGAGAGAGAGAGAGAGAGAGAGAGAGAGAGAGAGAGAGAGAGAGAGAGAGAGAGAGAGAGAGAGAGAGAGAGAGAGAGTGTGTGTGTGTGTGTGTGTGTAAGTTTAACAGCTATATATTAGGGTCTTGCTCTCTATTTTATTCACTGAGTTTTTAAATATCTTATTGTGTAGGAAAGATACCTAGGCCTAAGGTAGACACAAATAAGCTTCCACTTAGATCCCCATATCATGTTAATCTCAATGTAGTGTCTATACTAGCTTATATGTCTTTTAACAATGCCACTTCTAACCGAAACTAGCTTTCTCAAGCTGCTTTCAAGGGGTCCTCCTTAGGATCCCCACAAGAAATATAGGTGGAGGCTAGGTATAGTGGTCCTGGAGAAAATAGGAAGTACTGATGCTCTTTTGATCTCATCATTCTAAAGGCTAGCTTCTTGAGACTTGTTCACAAGATTGTGCAAGATCTCTATTGAAAAAAAGAAGGAGGTGGTTTGTGCTACAATTTTAGGATAGACCCGATTGCTTCACAAAAGAATGTCTTCATGGTCTATAGGGTATTGCAAAGACTTTTTTGGTAGTCTTAACTAGTGATGCTCAACATTGTGGAATATATGCAAAGTGCATTAATTTAACCCCCACCAACGACTTGTAAGAAATCCTTAAGTAGTGAAGAATGCATTTGTTTCAATGGAATGAATATTGTATGTAATATTATCATTTTTGCAGAATTGTCCTACGTATGCATAGGTCACATGCCTTAAAATAATTGTATCAACTGAGAAGAGTGAATGAATTTTTTGCTTTTAAACTTCACTCTCAACTTTAATGTGAATCTTTCACTATTTTTTTGGCTACTTAATTGCAATATTTGTTATGATTGTCAACCTCAACATGAAAAAATGTGGAAACTTATTATATCTTATTGCACACTTTACTCTTGATGCTTTTGTAGAGAATTGTGTGAAACTTCTAAGGGATCAACAATTGTGATGTTAAGTCCTCAATTAACAATTCATCCATAATTTTGAAGAGGATGCCACCAAGGCCTTACCGGTATTTGTTTTGCTTTAAAAAAAATAGTGTGCTATTGGCCTTCTAATGGTTGCACATATTTCGTTTCATCACATTTCAAAAAAAAATAATGGCTTTATAATCAGACATGTATATAACATTATATTTAGCCTAGTTTAAGGTTTTAAAGGGTTAAAAGTCTAATCTTCTTCTCATTTTTATGTGTAAGTTTCACTCTTTTATCCGTAGCTTTCTCCTCTTCTCCATTCTTCTCTCCTTGAGCTTGCATCAAGGGTACACATATGGTTGCCCTTGGGGAAGCAAGTGCAATATTTTGTGAGATGGTGTGGAGACCTCAACAAAAGAAGAGAAGATGGTGATACCATAGCCATGGAAGAAATCATGCTAATCCAATGTGGTTATGAGCTCCAATGTCCTCTTGGTGGGTATCTATGATTACACTCAATGTATCTAAGCCCGTTCCATCATGCCTTCTGGCTTTTGCCACTACTCTATCCATGTTCATGTAATCATAACCAATGAGATCATCCATTGAATCTCTAGTGAGATTCGATAACAATTCTACCTTGTTCATCTCCAAGTACTCCAACAAATTAGAAAATAATAGCTATGGTACACCCTCTATCTCTATAGGTGTCAAGAAAGTGGGATTGGCTTTGTCTAGATTTGGCTTTTTTGAAGATGATTATATTGTGAGAACCAACCCTTGCTCTGATCACCATCTTGTATTCCTCTTAAAGGTCAATAGGCTCTTCTCCCCAAAAGCTATTGAACTTGCATCTTCATTGCTCTCCTCCTCTATAGGTATGTCCAATGCAAGTAGATGGTCAAGGCATGATCTTGATCCACAAGCTCTAAGGGTGTTGTATTTGGTGTAGTGCCTCTGGGTATAGTGCACGCTTTGTGCCATGAAGCCACATCAGGCAAGCACATGTGATGGCTTTCATGCTCAAAACCTCCATGATATAGAGATCAAGATAATGTGAGAAGTAAGTATGTTATCCTCACCTTCCAATAATATTTGAGTTGACTTAAACATGAAATTCTAAAGGAACTCTTGTAAAAACTCAACCACGTGATGCCTTCCTAGGCCCATGTTGAGCATAGGATGAGTCTTAACCTCAATGAGTTTGGGAGGAGTAAATATGTTATCCTCACCTTCCAATTGTATTTAAGATGACTTAAACATAAAACACTAAAGGAACTCTAACATGCAAGGGTAGTTTTAGTTCATATGCAATAGAGCAAGTAGATGTTTATCCCAACTTGATGGTTTCCCAATGCAAATAAACGAAGCATATCCTCAAATACATAGTTAACGCACATTCTTTCCCATCAAAGCATATATATTCATGGAACTCATACTTGACATACTATCTAATTTATTTAAATAGCTTCCTATTGCCAAAATGGGTTGCCAGTGATAATATAAGTGAGACCTTAGACTTTGTAGAAATTTTCAACAAATAAGTGACAAATGTTAAAGCTTTAACTATTATTTTCATGGATTTAAATGTGACCACATTACTATCAATCTATCCATGATGATCCAAAGGGCATAGCCCTACAAGCACATGTATTTAATTCCATGGAAATAATTTGTCACTTGACATAACAAAATCCCAAATATGTACAAGTACATCTCAATAAATAGGTGGATAAATTTCATTAAGAAGATGGTGAGCCAAAATAGCAATGTGCAAGAGGTTGTGGAGGAAGAGAAACAAAGGAAGATTCAAGTAGAAAATGTATCAATTAGTACTCATTAGAGTGGATACCCACTCACAAGTGTGAAGCTCTCTATATACAATGCTTGGACGTAACGAGCAGATCATTCCTCAACATGATATTGAAGCAAATAATTTTTGTTTCATTGTTTCGTTTTAGAAACTCTCCCTTCCACCTCTTCACATCCAACACATCCTCCCTACCTATGACAATGGATGCTCGTGCACATTTCAATCCATGACACAATTTGCTAGCCAATGTGAAGAGATCTAATGCAAATCTAACCACATAGAATCGTCATATTCTCTTGAGCACTTCAAGATCGTGAAAGAAACTTGTAAATTGGAGATCTTATGAGAGAGATCTCCATATGTGTACTCCACAATAGGGTTTCATTGCAGACTCTTGTGCTTGCGGCTCATGACTCCTTGCTTGAATGCCACTTTGATATTGTGAAAAGATTGGAGGGAGAGAGAAAGCTTGAGCTCTTGCAAGACACAAACCATGCAGAGAGAATGCACACAAGATACAAGGTTGAAAACCTAGCCTTTCTTATTCTTCTTCTTCTTCTTCATTGTATGAGTCTACCAAGAATAAGAGACAGTACAACATACATAATATACAAGCGGTCCATAGTGTGAACGTGCTAAGTAGAAAGATGACTAGATAGATATATTGTAACTTGGGTAGGTGGACTAACTAATGTCAAGTTGTAAAGTATCAATGGAATTATAAACCAATGCAAGTACCAATCATGTCAGCAATATAAAATGTAAAAATGGTCATCTAGATACATGAGTGTCACCTCGTGTTGAGCTTAACATTTCAACACTTCAAATGTTGGGTAAAAGTGTCAAGCTTAATGAGAGGATATAAGTGAATAGTGCAACTTGCAATGACTATATATATATTTTTTCAAATATGAATTGTTTGGAGGTTTGGAAGCATAACATCAAATTGTGATGGATTCTTTTAGTCGAGGATTTCCTTATCCCCATAACTAGTGTTATATACTAGTAGAGATGCAATATCTCCTTACTTTTTGCATCTCATGCATATATGCATGTGTTTACTACTAAGAGAAATATAAACATGCATAAGAGGATCTGTACTACTAGGGGTAAAGGCACATGTGCCTAACTGCCCATGCATTCATTACACTAATAATACATGCACACTTGTACACTGTAGGTGGTGGGTGCCCATCATTATTATTTCATTCTTTACTTTTTCAATGACTTTTGAATAAGGGAAGGCTGGTCACACATTGTGACTGTTGGAGTTTCCACATACGATACTTCTCTCTCTTTCTCTCTTGCTCCATCCACTATAGCTCTTGCTTCCACTTGTGTACTTCCACTCAGGGTCTACTTTTCAACTGGTGTCAAAGCCAACCATTCAAGGATCTTCTTCATCCTTTGCTTCAACCCAAATTCAAAGCTTCAACTCAAGGTTTCATGGCAACCATTGTTTCTTTCTCTCGAGGTATGCATTGAGTCTTTCCTCCTTCGGACTTATTCTAGCTTGCTTTGTACTTCTTGAGGAGCTTCCCAAGGCTTAGCTAAGCCTTGTTGAGTGGTTATTAAGTTGTGGAGCAGCCATTTTATCCATTTTGAGTGGATATAGAGCATGCTATGAAAGTCATGGATAGCTATAGTAGCTTGATAACACTGTCATATTTTGGTCATAATTTTTTCATAGGGTATCAGCTTTGATATTCTATTACTAGAAATGAAGAGTGCGACAAGAGCTACAAATCTACATACTCATAGAGTTGATTTTGTGCATCTTTTTATTATCTATTTCACAGAGAACATAGTAGTTCTAGTCTAGACAACAAAGAGGAAATTCCATAATGCATGTTTGATGCTTCAGGGATGCTACTTTTGTGCATGTTTGATGCTTTGAGGAGGATGCTACTTTGGTGCCTGGATGGTATGGTTATGCTTTTGGGATTGATTTGAGCTTGAAATAGCTTATATTTTACTATCATTTCAAAGCTATAATAATAGAGTAGCAAGAATTTATTAGTGAAAATCTTATGCCTAATGCTCATTGATGCTTGATGGGATACTTAGTGGATGTACCACTACTTCCATTTGTTATGTATACTTCTCAATATGCTATGGCATGATTTTGAGCCAAGATTTGGGCTCCTTTACATTGATCTTGGCTATGATTACATGCCTTGGTTTTTTTAGTGGCATACGCAATTACGAGCTTGAAGAGTCATGGGACACTTATTTGATGTATATGCTCTCTTGATACGAATTGGATGTAGTTTCCCTATGGTGGGCTAGTTTTATCACTTACTTTGGATCTGGCACTTATGTTTGTCACAGTGTATTGTCAGTGATATTTATGTGCTTTTGGATTATGTATTGAGATTTTCTCATTGGGTTATGCATTTGGCAACTCTCCTCTCTTTACCCTAAGATCTCCTATGTGCATGATGTCTATGCCTACCACATGTATAGTTACTGACACATTATAGCTGTAACAGCCTTGGGTGTCGATTGTTCCTGGTCTCTCTTTCTTGGTTGCTCACACTTGGTTGTTTGCATATTGTTGTAGTTTATTACAACATCCTATTATTTCAATTTTATGCATTCTATTTGAGGGTAGTCACTTGGATTTGACAGTTACTTGATTATAGTTAGTGGATAACTCATCCTTCTAATAGTTTCTCTTGATCAACCCTGGATTCAAAAGTAATTTTGGGGTTGTTTTACTATCATTTACAACAGTCTGTTTGTCTTGGATTATGCTTTTCATCTCTTACATTATGGATGGTGGACTGAATGACAATGCTATCTTTAACATTGAGAAGTTGGATGGCATAAATTACAACTATTAGAAGCCATAAATCTGGTAGGTTCTAGTGCAAAAATTGTAGATTAAGCCATCGATACATGAGGATGTAAAGCCCGAATGCAAGATTCACATGAAGTGGATGAGTTATATAAATCTACAATCATTTTGCCACTCTCTAAGCATGTCTCCTATAATGTTATCTCTCTGACGAGCAGATCGCATGAAGTTATGGGATAAAATTTGCAATGTCTATGAAAACCAAAGTGCTACCTCTCACATATATTGGTTGAAGCAACTCATGGATCTTCGTATGAGGGAGGAAATCTTCACGTTTTCCCACTTGAATGAGTTTCATTCTATTTTCAACCACTTGTCTTTGTAGGGAATTGAATTTAAGGATAATCTTCCTCCCTTGTTCTTATTGGTTACATCGCATGAGACACAATTCATACTACTATGTGTGCAAATATGTCTATTGATGGGCCGAAATTGCAAGATGTAGAGGGTGCACTTTTGAATGAAGAGGTTAATAGAAATAATGTTGATACATCTCACACCTCTAATGCTTTGACAGTCAGAGGTAATAATGGTTGCTATGGGAGACACTCTAAGAAGTCCCATTCTTAGTCATGTGGATACTCTCACAATAAGTCATGCGGCCGTACATCTGCATTGACTTGTCACTATTATGGGAAGCAAGATCATATTCAGCCATAGTGCCATAAAATACGTTATAACAAGTGCAAAGAAAAGAGATATGATAAAGCACATGAAAAGAATGATGATCACAGTATTGTCCCTAGCAAGTCCAATGTCAAGATTGAAGAGATTAATTTCGTGTAGACTAATTTTGATGATGACTACATACTTGCAGCTTCTTCTCTTAATGCTTCACAATTGATTGATGCCTTGTGTACGTATGCTCAATGTTTGCTACTTGATTTAGCGGCTTCATTTCATGTAACCCCTCATCGAGAGTGGTTCCACTCCTATCGGAGCATGATAGGATTTGTCAGATTGATAATAACTTGGCATTGAATATTATTGCTATTAGAGATATCCAACTATAGTTTCCTTCAAGTAGTATGTTTACTTTGCATGACTTACGTCATGTTTTGGCTTTGACCAAAAGCTTGCTTTTGGCTGGACAATTGGATAATGCAAGTTATGTTGTATCTTTTGGTGATTCCTCATGGGAGCTTACTTGTGGGAAGCTTGTCCTAGCATGAGATGCCTAGTCTGGTACTCTTTATCTGTTACTTATATCTGGGTTTATCGACCATGTTTTGGCAGTGGGTTTCCATACCACATGTATCATTATGGCATCAGTATTTTCAAAATTATCCCACACCAAAATTATGGATGGATTGATAATTGAGAAATCAACATCGTGACTACTGGCCCTTAGAAACTTTGCACCACATAAACTATACAGAGGCATCAGGAGTAAAGTCTGTAATAAGAAATGGCAAATTTTTGCATGTTTTTTCTATTGAAATTGGGAGTGCTAGCAAAAATTGTAAGTAAGAATTGAAAATACGCAAAGATACATAGTCAAAGTTGAGAGCGAAGGACAAGAGTAAAAATTTAATTCATATTTTAAGGGCGCCTACAATAGTTTTGCACTGGAACATAGTCATATGTCCAATGCACGAGGAGAACACTATGCCAAAAAAACATAATATTAAAAACTGTGTTCATTCCATTGGAACGAATGCATCCTTCACTGCTTGAAGATTTCTTACAAGTTGGAAGTCCTTGCAAGTTATACTAATGCACTTTGCATGTATTGCACAATGCTGAGCATCTCTTACAAGTCATTAGGTGATGCGAAGTTTTTTGTTACTTTCATTGATGATTACTCGGATAAGGTCTGGGCATACCTCGTAAAGCAGAAATTAGAAGTCTTGGCTACCTTTTAGCGATGGTATACTTTTGTTGAGAACAGAGGCTAAAATGTCTACGATTTGACAACGGGGAGGAGTATGTATCTAAAGCCTTTGAGCAATTTTGTGATGCGAGGGGTATTAAGTGTTAGTTGATAGCCCCATATACCCCACCCTAGAACGGTGTGTATAAGTGCATGAATAGGACGATTTAGGAGTGAGTTCGTAGTATGCTTAGCCAAGTAGGCTTACCCAATACTTTTGGGCTGAGGTAGTTACTAATGTCATACATTTGATTAATCGATCTTCATGCACTGCTCTTGACTATTAGGTTACAAAGGAGGTATAGTTTGGAAAACTTCATCATATGCTCATTTGCATGTCTTTGGTTGTGATACTTTCTGCCATGTTTCCAAGGACAAGTGTAATAAGCTAGATCCTAAGTCTGTGAAATGTATCTCTCTTGGTTATGGGGATGTAGGTGACATGGGCTATCACCTATGGGATCCATAGGCTTGAAAGGCTATCCACAATGATGATGCTATTTTCTATGGGGAGAAAATACATAAGCAATATGAGTAGGTTGTTGAGGCATGCAATGTGATATTTCAGGAGGAGCCTCGCGTTGTTGTATAGCCACCTAGATAACCTACAACAACTGATGCTTT
This sequence comes from Lygodium microphyllum, assembly GCF_053477565.2. Lineage (NCBI taxonomy): Eukaryota > Viridiplantae > Streptophyta > Polypodiopsida > Schizaeales > Lygodiaceae > Lygodium > Lygodium microphyllum. The sequence continues at coordinate 154,439,800 of NC_141135.1, read as the reverse complement.
AGTGGCCTAGGGCCCAAATGTTAGACAGGATGTACAAGCCCCACATCATGTTTTGTGATAGTCTACTAAAGATACATGTTAGCTTGACAGTCTGCATCCTTTATGGATTATTTGATGGATACTAGTGAATCTCTTACCTATGATGAGACCATGCATAGAGGTGATAGTCACTCTTAGGAGAGGACCATGCAATTAGAGTATGCCCCGTTGCAGAAAATTATATGTGAGATTTGGTTTCTTTGCCTAGTGAAAAATGTGCTTTGCTATACAAGTGGGTGTACAAGTTGAAGAGTACCCCTAAAGGCCCTAATCCAACCTATACAACTAGATTGGTTGCTAAGGTTTTAAGTAGGAGCATGGTGTTGACTTCGATGAAGCCTTCTCTCTTGTCATCAAGATGACTACCCTACACTTGGTTTTGGCTGCACAACTAGATGTAGACCTCTATTAGATGGATGTCAAGATAGCTTTTTTACATGGGAACTTGCATGATGAGATTTATCTGTAGCAGCCTAAGGGCCTTGAGGAAACAAGTAGGGGAACACCTAGTGTGCAAGTTGAGAAAGAACCTTTATGGCCTTAAGTAGGCACCTAGGGAATGATACCACAAGTTTGATTACTTAATGCATTCCCAAAGATATACCTGAATTGATATGGATCCTTGTTTATACATGAAGAAGACTCATGATGGTAGCCTTATGATTTTGGTACCCTATGTCGATGATATGTTGATTACTGAGAGTACTCCTGATTAGCTAGATGTCTTGGAAAAAAATCGTAAGAAGGCTTGAAATGAAGGACATGGGACATGTCTCATATATTTTTAGAATACACATCATGCATGATCGCTCTAAGGGTCTCCTTTACTTGTTGCAAATGGAGTACATCCATAAGATTCTTAAACGGTATCATATGGATGATGTTAAGCCTATTGGTTGTCCTTTACCTTTTCATGTGAATGTTAATCAAGCTGATTATCTATAGTTTGATGAGCAAAAGGCCAAGATGGCCAAGATCCCTTACGCATCCGCAAGGGGCAATTTGATGTATGCTATGATAGCCACTCGTCTTAACATAGCATTTGCAATGGGAATTGTATCATGTTGTATGGCTACACCTAGCAAGTGCCATTGGGATACTGTGAAGGGTATCATGAGGTACCTTAAGGGCACTACAGATATATGCATATGTTATGGTGTCCAAGATATAGGAGCCATGAGATCCACTAACTCTGATTATGCTGGACATGCAGACAGTAACCCTAGTTATGCCAGACATATAAGAGCCGTGGTGTACACTAACTCTGATTATGCCAGACATACAGGAGCCATGGGGTACACTAACTTTGATTATGTTGGATGTGCAGACAATAGAAAGTTCACCTCTGGCTATGACTTTACCTTTGCTGTTGGAGGTACTATTTCTTGGATATCTAGGGTGTAGAAATACATGGACCTATCTACTATAGAGGCAAAGTATGTTACAGCCATTTGGTTAGGCCGTCCGGTCTACATTAGGGAGGTGGTAGAGGACAAGTCTGCTGAGTTTGCTTGATTGACAAGAATCATGTAGATCTGCTCACTAAGAGTCTCTCAGTGGAATATTTTGCTTTCCTTAGGAAGATGATGGGTATAGGCTAAGATGTCATCTATTCCTCATCTTGTTGTACTTTACGTACATTAGTACTCTATCACTTTTTTTTCTTATTCTCTCCTCACTAGGGATACATTCACCCTTAAGTGGGAGGTTTTTGGGGGTAAAGGTGCTTGTGCCTAACTTCCCATGCATTTATTACATTGAAAATGCATGCACACTTGTACATTGTAGGTATCACTTCATTCTTTATTCTTTCAATGACATTTGAATAAGGGAAGGCTGGTCATACATTGTGAGTGTTGGAGTTCTCACATACAATGTCTCTCTCTCTTCCTCTCTTGCTCCATCCACCATAGTTCTTGCTTTTGCTTGTGTGCTTCCACTCAGGCTCTACCTTTCATATACTAACTTCTTTTGTGGATATATGGGCTCCCATAGCCAAGTCTACTTAGAGAGAGGGTTGTTACTAACTTTTTCACTACTATATAGTCAAACACACCCACCACTACTAAGAGATAGTGAGAGGAGCTACATCGTAGAGGAGCTTCATCTTTAGGGGGTATCTTCTTGGATAAAGCACTGCTACGCAATGAAGCAAGATGCCCACATCCATTTGGGAGGAAACCTAGACATCCTTATCATAGGCAAATTGGGGCTATCATTGAATGCCATAGGAGACTAAGGACAAGAGCATTTCTACCATTGTCCTTTCTTGTTTTCATTGTTCCATTTACGTTTATACCACAGACATATTCTTACATAGAATATCATCTAACAACTAGCCTCATACAATGTATTTTACCTTTTTTTTAATGAGAGATACACTTCATTATATGTATTGGTGGTCTCATAGGCCACATTGGCCTTTTAGAGACATTAATACACACACACACTCTCTCTCTCTCACATGCACACACACACACATGTGCGCGTGCACACACACACACACACACACACACACACACACACACACACACACACACACATCAATTGATCAAGTTGCATCCTATCAAAGGATTTAGCCCCCGTCTCTAATGTGGAAGGATGAGGTCATGTATCTTACATGCAAGTTCAAATATATACATGGAAATCTCATATATGCCTGTAAGTGTGAAATAGAGACGCATTTGAAGGAATAGATTCTAAATAAACAAAGTTGTAGCATGTGTTTCCAAATGGATTCATTAGCTTGTACTTATATTTAATAAGCTTCCATATCATTCACATATGTATACTAACAAAGGCAACATAATACATAACCAAGAGACTCAAAAAAGAATAAGGCAACCACAAAAATCTCCATGAGCTGCCCCTAATGGTCTTGCTACATAACTAATGATCGCTCCATATGCTCCCATTCATCATAAAACTCCCTCGTTGGTCTACCATAATTTGTAAGTGGTTGTATCCTCACATGATAGAGACTTGCGCCCTAAATTGCTGCCCCTTAGAGGAGTGAACATGTAACTAGTGTATCAAAGAGCCACAATTTGGTGCATGGCTTATGGAACTATATGCATGGACATTGTCTCTCTAGCACACCTAATCTTGCATAGGCTCATGCTAGTCAAGCCTTCAGTGTCTCTATTCAAGAAAATGATGGATCTTTGAAAATGATTCCGAGGTGTACATACTGTCTAAAAGACTCTACTAGTTCTCCATCAAAAGTAAACTAATAATAGGATCTTATCACCCAAGCAATTGAGCCGTTGAATACCATAATTTTGATCCAACCTTGGTGCCAAAATATCATAGGCATGTGAGAAATGCTCTATTACTAAGTGATCATAATCACGAGTTCTATACGACATGTTTTACTCTTTTTTCTATGAAAAGACTACAATATGTCATCCCAAAGACAGAGAGGGGAGGATAGGGTCCTGATCTAGAACATCATAAAGTATGCAAGGATATCCATACCAATCATTAGGACTAGCAATCTATATCAATGGGGCTAACTCTCATGAAGTTTCCTCTATGCTCTTTTTATCTCTTGTGCCAAGAACATAGAGTATATCTTTGCCTCCAATCTAGCCAAGTATGCCCATCTCTTTATTTACCTAGGCATTTGAAGAGTGTCCAAGCATGCATGTATGTGCATACATCAAGTGCAATTTCCTACTAAAGACCTACACAACAGCACATGTCTCTCTAAAATCATGATCATACTAACCATTTTGTGGGATTGAGCATCATGGTGGCATAATGTGCGGGAAATCATGGGTTGCTGAAGTGTGTAATCTTTTAGTCAAATACCTCGTGAACTCATCCAATGAAATCTCTAAATCTAGTTCCATCAATGAGTTTTGGACTGTACTATTACATATACGTGAGGTTGCTTCACAATATCATAACATGGAAACCTAGGTACATATAATTGTGCCTCATGTACACAATTGCATGCCATTATGAAGGTCAAAATAGTATGGTTTGCTAATAAGCCAATTATTCACTTGATATCTCAAAAGCTTGGTGAAGTGATCAAGAATTCTATAATGCTCACTTCCTTCTTATTGTTCTAGAATGTGAAACCATTTGATCTTGGACATTGTAATAGTCCATTAAGAATGCCTAGATTATGTGCACTCCCCAGTGCTAGAAATGTGTTCCATTTCCTGTTAGCTCTCTATCTTCGGTTGATCTAAGTGATCTAGTCCATTAAGTATGGCTAGATTATGTGCACTCCCCAATGCTAGTAGGTGTGTTCCATATTCAATTAGCTTTCTATTTTGGGTTAATCTATGTAATCTTATCTCATCCAATGCAAGCTCTTGGAATATATTGTTACTCGTCTCATAGAAAGGAAATTGACTATTTTTTTTTGTGGGCATATTGCAATCTCCTGCTAGCAAGACATCTTAGATGCTCATGATTCTCATGATGCCCTCATAAAGTGATGCATATGGAGACCTCTCTCTAGTGGCAAATCTAGAGTATGTTGGGGAAAAATAGCATATTGCAATGTAGATATCCTCACATCTATCTATAGGCACTCTAATCCACATGTATCTTGCTTCCACATCTCTATGCACCACATGGACCACAATATTAGAGCCCTTCTCTAAATAGAACAACTACACCACGGGATCCTCCCATCCCTCCATGCCTCCTCGATCGAGTGTAATTTCTCACATATATTTGCCTACATCATGTAAGTTGCCACCCCTACATTGGTGTCTATTTATAGATAGCAATATCTAAGTTCATGAATGTATCTTGAAAGTACATTGCATCAAGCCTCAAAGCTCCATTACGATTTCAAACGGTCATATGTAAAGTCTCATTAGATATGCATAGTCTTGTAAATTGGTGCTATGCAATAATCACTCATCCATCACAATATACAACATGCTTTTTCTCTTTCCTCACTTCAAGGATGTGCGGCATGTGCTCTCTCCTATGTGCTACTTGGGCAAGAGTAAGATCCTTACCCAATAATATTTTTTCTCCTTCGAGTACTCTCTTCTATGTTGGGAATGTTTTCTTTTCTATATTTACAATTTTCAAAACTAGAATCTTTCCTCTACTATCCCCATCTATACTAATATGCTTGGCATCCATAATGGGAACCTCTTGCCCCCATTTTATTGCTTAGTGTCTTTGTATCCTCATGTGGGGTGCCTTTTTCAACCTATCCCACAACCCGTACTAGGAGTGCACGTCACTTCCTTTTCACCTCCTCAAGTGTATCATTTGGCATTTCCACATTATTTTTAAGCACTCCTTTGAGCTTCTTGATCACATCTATCCATTGAGCATTTTCCTTCATTGCATTTATCACATTTTCATCATTTGCCTATGTATGCATGCTATTTTTCAAATCCTCCATCTCTATTTTTAACTCAGACCCCTTGTATTTTCACTTCTTGATTATTACGTATATTTAGCTCTTCATTTAATTGCAATATTTCTTCCCTATATGTATCTATGGTATTCTACATTTCAACCCTCATCGTGTCCCATTCTTGTGATGTTTGCATTTGTATTCCCTTTTTCATAGTTTCATTTATTTCTTCTTACGTTGTCTTCATCTCTTCTGAAGAATTCACTTAAATATTCTTGCACATTTCTTGTCTCATGATTTGCAGCTATGTGCAAATCACAATCTGCATTTCTATATACATGGCTTCATTAATTGTATGGAATGTCTTTCCAAGTCTATTTTGATCCAAGGGAGACTATCCGTTCTTAAGCTTTCCAACCATAGGTATTATACCATACAAATTTGGGTGGAGTTTGAAATACTACTTCCATTTGTCAGATGCAAAATCTCATCCTCAAAGGTGTTCCCCATGTATGCATTAGTCATAATTGGAGTGGTTACATTCTTTGGGTCAACAGACGTGTTTGTTCAACTGTGTACAATTGCATTCACCATACCAATGGGTTTTATTTTCCGAGTAGACTATGACATTCATAGGTCTGCTCAAGTTTTCCAGCAATTAGAACATGTTTTTTGACTTCCTCCTCACCCAAACGGTTGTTTTATTACATCAGCATTCAACAACCAACATTGCTTTCACAACTAGATATGAAGCAGAAGTTCAAAGCACACAACAAGCGAGAGGAGAGAGAGAGAGTGTGTGTGTGTGTGTGTACACACGCTGTGTGGTGCAATCATGTTTTGTGATTGAGCTCATGCCCATCACCATTCACAATTACATTGTGAGAAATAAGAACCAGAAATAAAGGTAACCCTTGTCTCAAATTATAACAAAAGTTTAGACTAGGGTAGAGAGACAGATAGAGAAACAACTTAGACAAGAACCGAAAAGGTGGCCCCTACTTGATAAGAACCAAAATAGTAGCCCCCACCCGGCATAATATGTGTGAGAGAGAGAGAGAGACATTGATTTTCAAAAGCTAATTGTTTGGAGGTTTGGAAGCATGACATCATGGATTTCCTTACAACTGATATTATATAATATTATAGATATAGATGCAATCTTCTTGAGTTTTGCATCGCCTATAAACCATTGCTCCAAAACCAAACCTCTATGGTCCATGAAGCATTAGCCGAATATCAAGACTTCAGGCCATGGGAGTCCACTGAAGACACGGTGGTTTTTAGAGGGAGGAAACCCCTTTTTTATTTGGGACCGGGAGGGCTTCACAACATTTCTTTTCAGCAGCATTATAACTGAACATGCTCCTCATGAACCTCCGAAAGGTTGAGGCATCCTCTACAGTGCATATACTTCAGTCTCCAAGAAATCAGGGTAACTGTTACTCGATAGCATCATTATATGCCATAATAGTCTTCAAACTCACCGGAGACGTGCAGATTCCTGTCCCAGTGACTTTGGTAAACATGTAGAAAATATATTATATGTGATCCCGAGAACTAAAAAGGACTGCCCCAAATGTTTTGGCCATGACGTTCTGTATAAAAGAAGCCATCAGCTTGATTTGCCACTTCCCTGTGTATACTTGGTGTCTATGCTTCTGATCAAATACATAATTGGTGCCTAAGCTTCTGAGAAAATATACAGCCAACAATAGATCCACATCCAATAATGCTTTATGAGGATTCCATGTTTCCTGACTGCTTCGACTGTTTTCTTCTTCCAATGCGTTGCAGTTCCTGAGAGTGCTCCATGCAATGCTGAAATCCAAAGTGAGGGTGCCTCTCATACCACGTTTCCTGTCTCTCATGGGTATCCCAATGCTCTCCGGAACTGCTTTTCCCATACTTGTGCACCCATCCTGTCCCATTGTGTTGCTCTCCCCAAGTGCGATTCCATCTTTCTCTGTAAGCGCCTTCCCACCAGGTCTCCCCTTGCTTTACCCCGTGTCCAAACTTATCGAAGTGTTCATCCCATTTGTCACCCCATTTTGACCAGGATCCACCATATTCTGCTCTCTCTGCCCATTTGTCAGTATATTTCATTGCTCCACCTTGCCCATCAAATTTCTCACCCCATCTGCAACAAGAAAGAAACAAGAAAGTTGTCGATTATACGGGTTTCGGACAATACATGGTGGTAAAAGAGCAAAGGATAAACGTTAACTGAAAGATGAACAGAACGTAAGAACACAATTGTAGTTTGGATTCTTAATATGGAAGCCAAGAGGACACATTTGTCATGCAAGGTCTAGTGACTCAGAGGACGAGATTGAGAAGAATAATGAACTTCCAGAAACAGGAAGGAAAAAGGGCGAGGGAAAGATGGGAAGGAATGCCATAGGAAAATTTATGTTCATAAGAGAGCAAAATCTAAACTTGCACTACTGCTTCTCTGTACAACTAGTGTGGATTCTAATGGTCTTCATGCAGGTCTTAACTTTTAAGAAATACAGTCTAACTTGGATATCTTACCTTTCGTGCCAAACATGAGCATGTCCAGGTTCTAGCGCAGTGGTTGGATCAATCTTGCTCCATTTATCTGCCCACTTCTCTGCATATCCAGATGCATCGTAGTGCTCCCACCACTTTTCATGCCACTCCCCACCAAAACCATTCTTTGCCCATTTATCAGCAGTTTTCTCAAAGTGTAAAAGCCCTGTCTGTGGGTCCTGAAAAAATCCCAAAAAATACATTACAATTGAACTTAGTCGCTGACCATGATTGTCAGCATCCACATCAAACAGTGAAGTTCACATAATTATTTAATTTCCAGTAGTGCTTTGCCCAAACAGTGGACCGTGATGTTTGAAACATCTTGTCCAAATACAAACAAATACTTGAACATGTACATTTAGAGAGCTAAGTTGCTAAGGTAAATTTGACTATAAGAACAGTTTTCTTTTGAGAGGATTAGAAAAGAATTGGCTTTTCTCTACAATCCATTCACACACCAAGTGTGGCACAATGTCCATCTTCATAGACCACACATGGTGTCACCATGAATGTTCCGGCTGGTCTGCATCCAATCCCATGTAGGTGTTCTTTGTGTGTGGACACAAGAGAGAAGAAAGAAATAAAAAAAGAAAGATCTATTAACATCTCTAGAAGGCCAGAATGGCCTATGAGACCATAACTAATACAATTGGCATCATCATCTCTCTTCAGAGAAGAAAATAGAATTATGTCTAGATCTACATGATAAATTGAAGTGGAAAATGAAGAATATGGAAAACTAAGAAACTGAAAAGAGTATAGAATATCTCCCTCTCAGCGCATGGAATCCACCAAGACTTTGCAAGCTACCCCCGACTAACTCAATGTGGTAATCTTCGTCCATAACGAGCAATCGTGACGCGAATGTGTCACATATGAGCATGCCTACGTTGGCGAGCAGGTACTCTAGAACATCGTGCTCTAGATAACATTGTAGCTCTGTCTATTGTGATGCCACCTGATGATGTCCCTCAATGGCGCCTCTCAGTAGGAGATGTAGTGTCTAAGGTGGTAGTGGTCAGGGGGTCACCTATACTAAAAAAGTCTATAACAACTCTCTAGAGGGATGGATGTGATTGGGGTTGCCTTTAATCCTGTAACAATGTTGCTCTGCGCCGTTGGAGCTCCAATAAGAAAAGGCCGAGACATCTCTGGTCCTCATAGTCTATCACTTGTCTCAATGGTCCAAAGCTCTCCTTAAAGAGGCAATGGTAGCAGTCTCAGATATCATAGTATGCATTGCATCATGTATCTACAAATGTAGTATTCCTCTGTCTCTACCTCCCATCCACAAAGTTCGCACATCCTCTCATTTGCTGCAACATGGCTTCATCAACTTGTCTCAATCATCAACTGATGCGATGAGATACGGATCTATCCAATAGCAAAGAGAGTTGAGCATCCATATATCTCGGCCTCGCTATGAAACCATCATGGAAAAGTTGCAAGAAGTGACACTGGTGTTGTGCCATCTTCGTTTCTAATGAGAAAGGGGGACTTAAACCAAGTCCTCTCTGTCTCCACTTTAGTGATGTCTACTCTGATCACTCTATTCAACTCTGAACAGCTAAGACTCAAAGTGGGACAATCAAAACTGTAATCGAACAGTAGTAATCTATCTATATTCATGCCATGCAAGTTCAATAATGCATATGCTCATGTGTGCATACCAACACTGTCTATCTCCCTTTGTTGCAAGCTGTCTTGAAGACTCCAAAGTTAGCCTAGGCTATCGATGATTGCTTGGAATAGTGCCTCCACTACCATGGGTGCTACACCCAATTCTGCTCGGATGATCTCTCGTGAGTCTTTCGCCCTCATCATATGTGCTATCATCATGATCAACAGTCTCTCCATATGTTCCCATCCATCGTAATGTTGTGCTTCAGATCTGTTACAATCCATGAGAGGCACTCGTCTAGTATGATAAAGGCTTAGGCCCCAAATGGTTGCTCCATAGAGTAGTGTGGCATAACTAAAGTATCAAAGAGCCACAATTTGGTATGGGGCTCCTAGAACTATATTGTGCACGTTGTCGCTCTAGAGTGCCCAAAGCTACATATGCCCGTGCAAGCCTAGCCTCCAAAGTCCCCTTCCATGAAAGTTGTGGCCCTTTGAAAGTGACCCCAAGGTATACATATTGTCTAACCATTTCCATAAATTGACCGTCGTACATAAAGTGATGCTTTGAGCGTGTCACCCAAGCTATTGAGATGTTAAAGACCATAATTTTAGTCTTTCCAAGATTAACCTCAAGGCCTTTCTCTTCACAAACACATGCAATGCATCCAAATGTCATTGTAGCCCCTCACGTGAATTGGAGATGAGGACAATATCGTCTACATAAAACAAAATTGGTATCAATACCCCAGCCAAGCTGGCTCCCATACCACCCCATCCTTGTATGTAATCTGAAATCTCGTCAATGTACAATCCAAACAGCAAAGCAGAGAGTGGACAGCCTTGTTTTACACCAACTGTGCTAGACACTAAGTCTATTATGTCTCCAAGCACTCGTACTCTACTTGTCACTGTCTCATACAATGTATAAATACACCACTGTATATCCTCTAGGACCCCAATGATTTGCAACCTCTGCATGAGTCTTGCATGTGATACCATATCAAATGCTTTGCAGAAATCCACGAAATAACAATTCATTTTTTGCCTTTATGATCGTCCCTCCTCAATCAAGGCCCTCAATGTGAATATATGGTCTAATGTATTGTATCCTTGGCGGAAGCCAACTTGTCTTGCAAACTGTATCCCCTTTGTTTCAGCCCAGCAACTCAACTCATGCTCCACAATAGAGGCATATATCTTTGCTAGCATATGGCCAATCATAATAGTGCGGTAGTTGTTAGTGACCAATGGATCTCCGCTCTTAAAAATCGGCACTATTGTGTGGTCACACTGACTTGCTGGAAACCCCTCACATACAGCTCTATTGAAGATATTTGATCAGAGAGAGAGAGAGATGGCAATTCCTGTTAGCACGTGGAGCTGCAGATACGGTGCAGGTGCTGTCAACCTCCTCTGAAGGACTTCTGCCATGTGGACAAGTGCTGCTGTCTCAAGCAGGAGCAGAGTTACATTGGTTGGTTTTGAGCTGTCTTTTTCAGTGCAGGTTGTACAGATATGGATCTTTGGACCAAAAGGTCAACTCTGGTATGGTTAAGGACCATGTGGCTCTGATGAGGGGTTCTCGAGCAGGAGACAGTGATGGTGAGGAAATGGGTTAGCATCAAAAGCTTGCAATGGATGCTTGGGGATCTGGTAGGTCTCCATGTCTCCAGCTGCATATAGGGAGCTGTCTACTGGTTTACAGCAGTGTCCAAGGTAGGGTATATCAGTCTGCTGGCAGCACCATCTGCTACTCAGTCATTTGCCGCTTAGTTGCAGAAAGTTTGGCCCATAAATCAGCTTGATTGTAGCCATCTCTGCAGCATTGCAGCCTCAAAGTAAATAAACAATATTGCTGTCAAAACACCTCCTACTCTCTTTGGTGCTCAGTGCCTGTTGCCATCATCCACCAAGTTAATCCAGCACACTCTACACCATGGGCGATTCCTACAACTCATGCAGAGCTGAGCTTATACTGCCCACCATGAAGCTATAGATAACATTGGGGTGACAAAATATGGTATTCAAATTGAACATTTCTCAAGTGTAGGCTTTGAACTATGGAAAACAAAAAGTTCACCTTGTGTTGATGGGGAAAGGAGTTGGTCAACAATAGTGTCAGAATAATAAATATGATATCGATCTCTACACACTGCATGGAGTGATAAGAATGATCCGGAGCTAGCAATATAGGTCTCACTCTTGCTGACAATTTAATGCATCATATGACTCAGCCAAAAGTACAAAGCTGCCAAACATTTGGAAGCAATTTAAATAACTCAAAATTATTTTAATATGCAGCTGCACACATGCAATATCAAGGCTGAGAAACTTTGAAATGGCATCTTGAACAGCTTTGTTTGCTGTTTCAGTAGGGTGCTCCCAAGTAGTGCTCTCAATGATAATGATAAGAAAGATGTCCTCAATGGTCTTGCCCTCAAAAAGAAATTTGAAGAGACAGATATAACATTAATGGTTGGCAGGAAATAAGATTGGAAGAAATGGTAGCTGTCCTCATAGAAGAAGATCGATGGATGAGGATGATTTTCAACCGAGAGTTTTCCTGGCTAAAGCTCAAGGTAAGCTGAAGAAGTGCAAAGTTATTGCAAGAAGCTTGGCCACACAATTGATGAGTTCTTCAAGAAGATGGTGAAAGACCACAAACTCTAACACACTAAGCTCATTGTGGAAGGGATAGTGAACATGACGTGATCCTCGAGCACACAACGACAATTGAAGTCTCCACCCATTCCATAAGACGAAGAATATTATGTTTGGATTGTTTAAGTCATATGATCATCATGTTTATATCCAGATAGGGGCAATGTTTGGATTGTTTTAAGTCATATGATCATCATGTTTATATCCAGATAGGGGCAATGTTTGTACAACTTGCAGGCAAGCATGTTCTACTAGATCATCCCAGCAGCAACTGAAATTTACCGAAGGACATACTCAAGTCATACTCAAGTTGTACTGCTGAATTAGTGGACTTCACATCTAAGTAATGCTTGGATGAAGCCATTGAGCCATGTGCAATTCTGACCCATGCTTCTCAACTGTTTGAGCCATGTGAAGCTATCTCTTATGTTAGAGATTGGCATTCCCTGGACAGGCAGGTGCAGTTTCCTGCAGATGCAGCAGGCAGTCCACGTGGCAGACAGCTGATATCAGCAGGTGACAGGCAGGGCAAATGACACGTGTCAGGTTGGACAGCTGTCACACTGTGCAGGTCAGACAGTTTTGTCCAATCGGTTGCATTTAATGCAGCCGACCAACCTGCATTATTTGGTGTATTTTTCTTTGGCTATTTATAGGCCCCAATTTCCACACTCTTGTATAGTTATGCTCTCAGTTTTCAGGCTGCAGCCCATGGAGACTACCCTCAGGGTTCACAAAGAGTGAGATCTTCGAGGTGGAGACATATGCAAACATTCTCTTTGCACCCGTGTATATATTTGCATCCTTATACAGCATTCTTCACAACAGATTTTCTGTTTCACTGTGTGTGTGTGTGTGTGTTCACACTTTGTCTTGGTCATATGTTTCCACACTGCTTCACTCTGACATGGTATCAGAGCATTGAAGGACTGAAGAGGAGATTTCAAAGCAACACAAGGTTGCATTTTCAGTGTTTTAAGGGTGAACAGGAGGGAACAAGGTTGGCGAGCATGGGCATACGATTGCATTGGCAGTTCAGCGGTCAATCATCCCCCACATTTGTTCAGCAGCTTCTTCACAAGAAGCTTGGCTAACTTTGGAGCAGATGTTTGCAGGCAAGAACGAGACTTGCATCTCTTTCTTAAAGAAAGAGCTAGAGACATTGAAAATGGATGAAGGTGATTCTATTCAGGATCACTTGAACAAAATTTAGGACTTGCGAGAGCAACTCATGAATGTTGATGAGTATTATTCGGATGCATAGATGATATCTACCACTTTGAACTCATTACCTCCTTCGTACTTGGCTTTTCATACGGCCTTAAACCTCACCATGAGGATTGCCGCACAGCCAATCACTTTTCTTCAGTTAGTCAGTTTTCTTCTAGAGGAGGAGCAAACACAGAGGAATAGTGATGCGGATGCTATAGCCTCTAAGCAAGCTTTTATGGCTAGACAGAAGGGCAAAGGCAGCCAAGTGAAGAATGCTTTGCAAAGTTCTGGGACTTCTAGCACATCACACGCAAACAAAAAACAAGGGGGCACACAAGCCAAAAAGAGCAAATGCCATTATTGCAAGAAGCCAGGCCGCTGCATCACTGAGTGCAAAAAGCGCATTGCCAAAGAGAAGAAAAAGAAGTAAGGAATGTCTGTTTCTGAGTTAGGAATGTCTGTTTCCGATGCTCCTTCCACTGCTATTGAGTCCGAGTCCTTTGTTGCAAACAGGAACTATTGTTTTTACACATGCAGTTATGACACCTCTTGGGCAAATCGAGCATTTAGCTCTACTGAGGATGCAAGCACTTGGTTTTTTGACAGTGGTGTTTCTAAGCATATTACATCTCGTAGAGATTTATTTGCATCTGTTCATGCAGCTCCAGTTGGCAAGTCTGTACAGTGTGCCAACAATGCATCACACCCTGTTAGAGGTATTGGGGAGATTGTGCTCATAGCCATTGATGGCTCTATTCTCCGCCTATAGAATGCTTTATTTATGCCAGGCATAAAGAAGAATTTGCTCTCTATCTCTTCTTTGGCACGTTGTGGATTGCAAGTCACATTTGATGATGACAGATGTATGGTGAGAGACAAAAAACACATGACTTTGGTCTTGACAGACACTTTATGTCATGGGTTATACGAGTTGGATGCTCTTTCGGTTGATCAATCAGCGTATTTGACATCCACTCTTACTCCTGCTATGATACACAGAGAGTTATGGCATGCTAGGATGGGGGCATGTGAACTTTGGCAGCTTGATGCTCTTACAGCATACGCAGATGCTAGATGGATTACCTCTACTAGAGAGATCTCTTGAGCACTTATGCGAAGGATGTATTTTGGGAAAAATGCATCGTTTTTCGTTTCGACATGATGTTCCATTTCGTGCAATAGCCAGGTTGCAGTTAGTGCATTCAAATGTATGTGGGCCTATGCAGACAAAGTCATTGGAGATATTACTATTTTGTGACTTTTATTGATGACTTTACTTGATTTTGCTAGGTCTACTCTTTGGTCAAAAAGTCAGAAGTGTATGATGCATTCTTGGCTTTTATTGTACTTGTTGAAAACCAGTCTGGTTGTAAAATTAAGACTCTTCATTCGGACCGAGGGGGGAAATACATGTCCTCTATGGTGAATTCCCTTTTGAAGCAAAAGGGCATTATCCATCAGTACACTACTGCTTATACTCCACAGCAGAATGGGGTTGCAGAAAGAAAGAATCGGTCACTCATGGAGATGGCCAGATGTATGCTAAAGGCAAAGAGCTTGCCTCATAGTTTCTGGATGGAAGCCGTCATGTGTGCTTGCCATGTTTTGAACAGATGCCCCACCAAAGCTTTGAAGAAAATTACACCTTTTGAGGCTTGGAACAGTCGGAAACCTTCAGTTGGATACTTTCGTACCTTTGGGTGCCTTGCAAAGATACTCAAGAAAAAGTTGGATAACAAGGCTGTTAAATGCATTTTTATGGGATATAGTAGTGAGAGCAAAGGCTACAGACTCTATGATCCTATTTCGAAAAAGGTGTTTGTCAGTAGGGATGTACTATTTGATGAAAAATCAGAATTGTCCCTCGCTCGTTTAGACACATAACAGGCTGCCCGTGATGTATTTGAAGGGCTGCTGCCCATTACCTTTGGTGATTTAGCTGGAGTTTCAGTAAGTGAACTCAATGTTCAGCCAACTACTTCTTTGGAAAATGCAGAAAATCAGCCATTGGCTGATCTGAATATTCAACAAAGTGCTGAAACTGAAATTCAGCAAGAGCTTATGCATAGTCAAGAGGCAAGGCAAATGCCTAGATGGTATTTACAGACTATGAAAGATAGTCATCTAGATGCACCCATGGCTGGTTGTACTAGAAGGCAAGCTCATATGCATGATACTGCACATACCATGGAGTTTGTTATGGCAGCAAAACCCTTGATGAAGAGGAGCCTGAATGTTTTGAGGATGCACAACAGAGTGTGCATTGGATGGCAGCAATGAAAGCTGAATTGGATTCTATCACTAAGAATCAAACATGGGATTTGGTGTTTTTGCCATTTGGGAAGAAAGCCATTGGAACAAAATGGGTCTACAAGCTGAAACGAAATGTAGATGGATCCATTGACAAATACAAGGCAAGGCTTGTAGCTAAAGGCTATGCACAGAAAAAAGGCATTGACTATGAGGAGACATTTGCTCCTACTTCCCATATGACGACCATCGGGTCTATGGTTGCTTTAGCTGCTCATTATGGATGGACTGTGCATTAGTTGGATATTAAAACTACATTTTTACATGAGGAAGTATATGTATAGTAGCCCATTGGTTTTGTAGTTGAGGCCTTGGAACACTTAGTCTGCAAGCTGAAAAAAGCTTTGTATGGTTTGAAACAAGCTCCTAGAGCTTGGTATGCAAAGATAGATGCTTTCTTGCTTAGCCAAGGGTTCATAAACAACTCATCTGAGTCTACCCTTTACGTATGTAAAGAGGGGGGATCCATGCTGATCATTTGTCTTTATGTTGATGATCTCTTACTTACAGGGACACATGCTAATCAGATTTCAGCATTTAAACAAAATTTGCAGCAAACTTTTGACATGTCAAACTTGGGGTCTTTGCATTATTACTTGGGCATTCAGTTCATACATGATGCTAGAGGTATTGGGTTATCACAGTCAAGATACATTGGTAAACTTCTTGAGAAGTTTGGCTTACAGGATTACAAGCCAATTTGTACACCAATGGAACCTGGACTTAAACTGTCATTACATGATGACAGTGATTTGTTTGATATACACACATATGCTCCAGCAGTTGGATGTCTTATTTACTTATGCAACACTAGGCCAGACATACAATTTGCAGTTTCAGCCCTAAGCAGATATATGCATCAGCCACGCATGTCACATTGGCAAGCTGTTAAGTGTGTCTTCCGTTACTTGCAGGGTACTAGATCTCTTGGATTGCTTTATGCCAAGGGGGGACCACTGCAGTTACATGCTTACAGTGATTCTGATTGGGATGGTGACTATGATTCACGTCACTCCACTGGTGGCAATTGTTTCTTTCTTGGCTCGTCTTGCATATCGCGGCTTAGCAAGAAACAGTCCACTGTTGCCACATCGTCATGTGAAGCTGAATACAAGGCAGCTTTCATTACCACCATTGAATGCGTATGGATTAGACACTTGCTTACTGATCTGGTTGTATCTGTTACGGAGCCTACTCCTTTATTCACTGACAGTCAGAGTGCCATTGCAGTGGCACGGAACCCAGTGTTTCATGCACGCACGAAACACATTGAGATACATTATCACTTTGTCAGAGAGAGGCTACATGCAGGTGATATCAGCCTTGTCTATTGTCCTATCACTAGTAATGTGACAGACATCTTCACCAAAGTTCTTCCTCGTGAAAATTTTGAAGCATTTCGCCATGCTTTAAATTTGATCTCCTTTGGTAGCGGATGATCCTTGTACTCCTGATCACTCCACTCCAGGGGAAGTTGTTGGGTATTTCACTCACGCCTCACTTACGCCTACGCTCATATAGGAGTGTCGGTGATCAGTAGGACACTGGGGTACTTTTTACTCTCGGTTGAAGAGGTTTTTGCCCCATACTTATGGTATTATTTTGTATGTGCTTATGACACACACTTATGGGCACTTACCATGTTCCGGTGTGAACACCCCCCTACAACCCTAAGGTTTTAAGGGTTGTACCTTGTACTTTCAGTTTACACTCTTTCAGTCAATCGCATTGGGTGTCGTGCTTTACTCTCACACTGTCTACTGGTTTTCTGTGCTGAGCTTCAATCCTGTCTTTCCTCACAACAGTTGGTTGGCTCCTTGATCTAGCTTCTCAATACTCGTGTTGACTTATGTAATACTGTAGGTGCGCTAGCCAAGTTCATGGGTGAACCCTAAATGGTGCATTGGCATGCTGCTAAGAGGATTTTGTAGTTCCTATAGGGAACTCCTGATCTTGGGGTCTATTATCCAACACGTATAGGTGCTACCGACTTGGTACTTACAGGATGAAGTGATTCAAATTGGGTTCGCGATGTGGATCATCAAAGGTCCACAACCTATCATTGCTTTACCTTGGGTGCTGGTGCTATTTTATGGAGCAGTAAGAAGTAATCCATAGTTGCCTTATCTTCCATTGAGGTGGAGTATCGGGCGGCATCTTCTACTACATGTCAAACACAATGTGGCTTTACAAGCTCTTGGAGGAGCCTGGCTGCCTGCAAAGAGGTCCTATTGTTCTTCAGTGCGACAATGAGAGTTACATTGTCTTGGCCAGAAACCTTGTGTTTCATGCTCAGACAAAGCATATCGAGATCCAGTACCATTTCATCGGGAGAAGATTCTGGATGAGTCTTTTGCCCTAGTCTACTGCAAGACAGAGGACAATCTTGCAAACTTGTTTACGAAGGCGCCATAGTTGCCTTCGTATGTTGTACGGAGAGATTCATACGATACCGTACGGCACGTATCTGTATAAATTCATACGATATTTTGGGTCTATTTAGACCACGTCGCTTGCGTGTCCTGCGTCACACGTTTCTTGCGCCCCCGCTTTTACTCCGCCTGCCTGCATGGCACTTTTTGGGGGGTGGGAAGCCTTGGATACCTCATCCCACCCCCTTTTCCAGCCATGCACTCCCCTTCCCAGCCCTCTTTGGATTCCTTCTAGCTGGCAGCCCTCTCTTTGACCATTGACCCCTCTTTAACTGTTTGAACTTTGACCCTTCTCTCATCTACAAAAGGTGCTCCTCTCCTCCATGCTTCCAGACCAATTCAGCAAGCACTTACCATTCTCATCTTCTGCTCTTGGATCTTGATTCTTGAATGGACTTGTGATTTGGCATTCTTAAATCTCACCCCCCATCCCCTCTTTCCCGCACCCTATCGAAGCATTTGCCATTCTTAAATCCATCTTCCATCCCCTCTATCCTGCACCCTATCAAAGCATTTGCCATTCTCATCTCCCATCCCCTCTCTCTCACTCTTGCTCTTTCAACTTTACCCCAACCCTCGAGCCTCTCGATTCTCCCTCCCTTTCAACTTTCAAGACTCAACTTTTAAGTTTCAAGAGTCGACAATCAAGCCTCTCTCTCTCTCTCTCTCTCTCTCTCTCTCTCTCTCTCTCTCTTAGGCCTCTTTATCCGTCATCGGCACCATGACTCGTAAGAAGCAAGAGGCCTTCAATTTGCATGCGATCCATGTGGAGAGCAACACAAAGAAGTCCAACTCCCACCATTGGACATGCAAGTATTGCAAGAAGCGCTATACAAGTGGTGCAACTCGGCTTCTCCAACATCTTTCCAAGACGCGCGGGGGGGGGGGGGGGGGGGGGGGGGGGGTGCAAGTTGCTCTATGCAAGGAGATCCCTCAAAACATTGTGAAGGAGATTCTCGCCAAGATGAGAGGGGGATCCACAAGAGGAGGAGGAAGTGGCTTATCAGCACCAACTCCTATGCCTACTAACGAGGAAGCATCCAATGTGGGCGCATCTTCAACCGATGCGGGAGAGGCCTCTACCATTGGTGGTGGGGGCTCCACATCCGCATCTGGCTCCAGTAAAAGACAAAGAGTGGAGGCTCATGCGATGCCGGAGAGACAATCCTCTCTCTCTCAAGCTCCCAGTCATGTATGTGGATCGGTTGCCTTTCTTAGAGAAAGACAACAACTTGCGGACATTAAATTTGCACGCACGGTGATTGAGTGCAATCTTGCATTCAATGTCCTAAAGCAAGAGCAATGGAAAAAGATGGTAAAAGCCATTGCCAATGTGAATCCATATGAAGGATGGACAGGTGTTACATACAATGACATGAGGACGAAAAAGATTGATGAAGAGAAGGAGAGGATTGATAGAGCCCTTGATCCTATTCGGGCCGCATGGATAAAATATAGTTGCTCCATTCTCACTGACGGATGGAGTGATCGTAAGAAACATGGCATCCTCAATATACTCGCCTCATGTCCACTCGGCACTTACTTTTTGCGGGCCATAGATACCGGCAAGAGGGGGAGAAAAACGACATGCGCATTCATTTACCGCCACATTCAACAAGCTATCATTGAGATATACATTGCAATTTGCCTTTTAAATTTGTTTCACTTTCTTTCATTATGATAATACCATGATTCATAATTGAAATTTGATTTATGGATAATGGCATATGCATAACCATCTATCTCCCTATTCTAATAATTAATTTCTCTCTAGTATCTATGATCTATGATCTAACTCAATTCTCTCTTTCCCCCTAAGCCGCAAGGCTCAAGTTTCAACTCTCTCTAGACTCTTTCTCTCTCTAACCTCCAATTTCCAAGTATTGTTAGTATTAAGTAATAAGTATACTTGTAATTTGTAAATTGTGGTTGTAGGTGGGCCCCTCAAATGTGGTGCAAGTTGTTACCGACAATGCATCGAATTGTCGGCGCATGGGCCGTTTGCTCGAGTCCGAGTTCCCTACGATTGTGTGGACTCCATGTGCAAGTCATTGTTTGGACTTGCTCATGGAGAACATTGGGAAACTCAAGTGGGTGAAGAGGATGGTCCACAAAGCTACATCAATTGTCACATTCTTCATGGTAAAGATAAAGGTGCTTGCGATGTACCGTGAGCATAGCACATTGGAGTTGAAGAAGCCTTCTTCAACTCGCTTTGCTTACATGTGGTTATTGTTGGAGCACCTTTATGAGGTGTGGTCCGCCTTGCGCAAGACAGTGGTGTCCACTCTATGGAATGAGTGAGATGAGCATGAGACAGAGGAGGCCAAAGCCATGCAACGCTTATGCCTTAATGAGCAGTTTTGGCAAAAAGTCTGTGTTGTTGTCATTGTCGTGACTCCCTTTTATAGGGTGTTACGTATGAGTGATTGCGAGGGGTCCACCATAGGCCTTCTCGTTCACTTCTTTAGAGCAGCATTGATGGAGGCACGTACTTGTATAATGATCACAAAGACACAACGTGCACATGTTTTAGAGATAGCAAAGAGGAGATGGGCGTGGATGCATAAGCCCATCCATGGTTTTGCCGCATTGGTACATCTGGCCTACAAGTCATCGGCGGTCATGGATGATAGAGAGTTCCGTTCACACCAACTTGCTTATTTGACTAGTGTGGTCCTTGTGGATGACACCAATGTAGTGCTGGAGGAGCTAGGATGCTACGCAGATCAGAGAGAGCATGTGGCTTTTGTTTCTCCCACTTGTTGGAGGAGAGAGTCAGAAGCCTTTATTTTGGTGGCAAAAACTTTGGATATGCACTGGAGACCCTTCAGCCCTTAGCCATGAGGATCCTTGCCCAGGATTGCTCTTCGGGTGTATGTGAGAGAAACTGGAGTGTCTATTCTCTCATTCATACAAAGATTCGCAATCGGCTTAGCACACGACACTTAGAGCAACTAGTCTATTGCCACACTAACTTACGCATGATGAGAGCTATGATGAGCATGTGTAGTTCGAAGTAGGTAAAGTTTAAACACTTAACCATAACATTTAAATTTTAAAATTTGTTATTTTAACTTTTAAACTTTGAACTTTGAAGCTTATACTTTACAATTTAGACTTTAGCATTTACAATGATCAATCTTACGTGCATCACTGCATTGTGTAGGTGAATGTTGATACATTCAAGTTAACGAGTGACACTCTTTCGAGTATACATAAGGAGGTGGACAAGGAGGAGATGATTTTTGCAAAGCTCTATAGACAGCTTATAGCAGCAAATACTCGTGACACTCACAGTCAGCATGCTCGTGGGCGAGGAGTTCGAGTAGGTGGTAGCAAGGGCATGGTCATTCGACGCCCTCCATCATCGAGGAGGGGTGGTTCGAGTAGCTTGCAAACATATGTAAGGCGGGACTCTAGTAGCTCACATCCTATGCCTCATGATGGCATCCCCCCCTTGCCTACATAGCCACCACCTAGGGAGCCATCATTTGATGATTATGGTAACCTTATCAGTGAGGATGAGTATGAGTATGTCTCATCATTGGATGCCAAGAAGTCATCTTCAGACTCTCTTGATGAGCTCTCAGATGGTTCTGATGATGATGATGATGATGATAGTGATGCCTCATCATAGATTCATATGACATAGGTCTCTCTTTTTTTTTATATCAGATATACTAGACTATAGTTGTATCGCATGTTTTGCGCAGCCCATGCGACTTCGATGGTCACTCCATGTATTCATCTTATTCTGTAATGAAATGGCTATTTCCACTTAAAACATGTATTCTATGATCTATCATTTAATGATTTATGGTTTTTGTTATTTTAAAAATCATATTAATTTTTTTTCGTACTAATATCGTACCGTACCTTATAAAATCATAAGGTACCATTTAGTACCGTATTTTATCATACCGTACCATATCGTACCTTTCGTATCTGACAACTATGGAAAGTGCTTCCTCAAGCTTTACTTCGACAACACTCCAGATCCCTTAGCCTTCTACTATGTCCAGGATTTGAGAGGGGATGTTAGAGATTGGTATTCCCTGGACTGGCAAATGCAGTTTCCAGCAAATGCAGCAAACAATCCACATGGTAGGCAACTAATGTCAATAGACGACAAGCAAGGTAGGTGACACGTGTCAGGTCAGACAGCTGTGCTGCAGTCAAATTGTGCAGGTCAGAAAATTTTGTCCAATCGGCTGCATTTAATGCAGCCGACCTGCATTATTTGATGCATTTTTCTTGGGCTATTTATAGGCCCCACTTTCCACACTCTTGTATAGTTGTGCTCTCAGTTTTTAGTATGCAGACTATGGAGACTGCCCTCAGGGTTCACAAAGAGTGAGATCTTCGAGGTGGAGACATACGCAAACATTCTCTCTGCACCCATGTATATATATCTGCATCCTTATACAGCATTCTTCACTGCAGATTTTCTGCATTTCACTGTCTCTTTCTCTCTCTCTGTTCACTCTTTGTCTTGGTCATATGCTTCCGCACTGCTTCACTTTGACATCTTAATCACCTATAAAGGGTCCCTAAGCCTCAAGGAAGATCATGCTGTAACTCTAATCCTAGGGTAGATATTGTGAAGGCTTTGATGGAGGAGGTTGGATGTTCTCATGGCAATACCCAAATTTAGGTGTCTCAATGGCATGTCTTGGATTTGACACAAGCCAAGCTACACTTTTTTCGCTCAGGAGTAATTGACTCTTCACAAAGGATCTTTACCTTTGACCTCTTGGTTTTTAGATTCTGTGTGTTCAGGGTTTATTCTCCCAGATTTGCTTGATTGGCCTAAAAAGTGCTTGCTACACAATAAATTCAACAAAATGGAATGATTGGGCAGAGAATGTTGCATGATGTCCTCTTATCTTTTTATTTGTATTTCCTATCTAATGGCTAGACAAGTGAGGGGTTTTATTTCCTGCATGTGGACTTCTGTGGCACATCAAGGAACCACCACCCATTACTCAACTACATGCATTCATGGTCATATGGGCCTTTCAGATTTGAAAGACAGGACACAAAATGCTTTTATCTTGATTCAGCTACAGGCATCCATGCCACAGTCAGATTGATCATATGTTGCACCTTCTATTGTGATAAACAGTGAAAGTAAAATTGTTAAGATGCATTCACATGTACTGTGCTTAGGAACCACATGTGCATGTGTATATTTGGGAGAATATGGTTAGCATTTCCCCTTTCTGTCATACGTGAATGATAATCACCTCTGGCACAAAATCCAACGCACGTGCAAATGCACATGGAAGGTCTTACCCATGCAAGATGGTGTTTAATTCCTTTTTCAAGTAAGGAATGCAAATGCAAGTGCAAGCTACCTGCAAAGGTAGGGATGCATTCACATGCACTATGCTTAGGAAGCCAAAATCCAATCTACATGCAAATGCACATGGAAGGTCTTACCCATGCAAGGTGGTGTTTAATTCCTTTTTCAAGTAAGGAATGCAAATGCAGGTGCAAGCTACCTGCGAAGGTAGGGATGGCATTGAGTATAAGATACATAACAGACCATGCAAATATGCTGTTCCACAAATAAATCCTAGAACGGAGCCATTCATAAAGCTATCATATGACTCTGTGAAGCTGTCTCACCCTTGCATTTAGGCATAGTGACATGCTACTAGGAGACCCAAACCTAACCTGGATGATTTCCCTGATTCTTCAATGGCATGGTTGATTAGGTTGCACCAACTCATCCAAAGACTTGTGTCAAAAGAAGCAAAGGCAAAAACTATGAACCTATACAGATCATTACAACCTGTCACACACTTCGAGATGAACATGCAAAAGCCAATCCTCTGATTTCCAATACATGAATCTATCTCAGCAGCAGGAGATCCAATCCAAAGAGTTTTAGGAGCCACATCCATGTTATTGAGATACCCCAACTATTTGGTAACCACACCATGACAAATGATAGGACCCTGCCAGCCCAAAGCATTCCAGTCTCTCTCTATGCATTTGATGAGAATGGACTTTCAGGGATTCGCATAGAGGCCTGAGGCCAACTCAAACAATCCCCATAATGCCATTGCTCTGTCCAAATTTTACTTCTCTACCTTGGTCCTTGAGAAACATGAAGAGATCATCGGCTAGAGGCTGACAAATTAGTATCACTCTAGTGGGAAGAGTCAAACCAAAGAGCTAACCATCTATAACAATCTTACCTAACAAAGATAGCATCAGGTGGGTCACCTAGGTAAAAAAGAAAGGGCCAAGAGGATGCCCTTGATGCCAGGAGGCATATTCCACGGTGGATTCCGTGAGGTTTTACGGTGGATTCCGTAAACTTAGATGACCGGGGCTCATACGCAAAGAGGATTCTTTGTGCGAGAAGTTGATGGGGACGCCTGTCCTTTTCGGGCGTTTCATTAATTTAGTGTGTACATGGGTGATTCCATAGCGGGTGATTCCGCAAAATGCATATTAAATTAATAAACGTTTATGAGTTTAGAGTGCGCACTCGTAATAAATTAAGGTTAGGATTTATTTCTAACCAGTTGATTTATTTATGTAGCTGAAGACTGCTAGGTATTCACTTTTGTCGGTTTAATTGTGTTATTTTACTAACGATTGTGAATGCTTCAGTTGATGTGTAGAGATAGCAGCAGTGGCAGAGGAAAGCATTGGAGTCTAGCGGGTTTCCGATCTTTGGACTATATTTTGATAGGCGCCACGCCTATATTTTGATTATGTCTATAGAGACATCGATTATTTATTATTATTTTGTATGCGCTTATGCGCCTGGATATGTTATTTTTATTTGGACATTGAGATTGGGCGTGCCAGACTCTTTGGGCACCGTCCATTAGCTTTATTTTCCTATTTTTGGTAGAAAGCAAACTCAAAAGCTAAAAGCTTGTCATATTTTTGTAATTGGGCTATTTTTGAGCAAAAAGATTGGAAATATATATTAAATACATGCTTTGTGAAGCGCTCACACAAGGCATGGGGGAGATTCAACCCAATTTGTCTCTTGTCTCATGTCGTGCTTGTTTTTACATTGGTTTTTGTGCTAAAAAGTAGAGTGCTTTGTTCTTGGGGACCTTTGGGAATTCACTACATGAGCTACCTGCGTCCGATCTGCGCACCAGTGATATCAGAGCGGAGCAGAGATCAAGGGCTTCCAATCGCTACCAATCTCGGGCGAAGGCGGAGCTCCAAGAACAAACGGCCTCTACAGTCAATCTCGTCGCGAACCGTCGATACAGGCAGACTTCTGGCGATCAAGAACCCCTATTTCCACTGTCAGATCGCGAAGGACCACTCTCTGTCGGCGGAGGACCACTCCCTCATCTTCATGAACAAGTCGTGATAAACCAGTAAGAGCCATATCTATTTCTTCATTAAAAAAAGCTTAGTTTTAAGCTTAAGAAGCTTATTAGCTTCAAAACGTCGAATCGAGGCAAGAGGAGGAGCATCCCGAAAATCGCGCGGAATCAAAAACGCCCCCCCCCCCCCCCCCCCACGATCAGAAAAAAACGGCGCCTTCTTAAGCTTATTAGCTTAAGCTTAATTTATTAAGCTTAAGTCATCAAGCTACTCTGCAAGTTCTACTGGGCAGACAAGTCTGCAAACTCTCGGTCACGCACTCCAGAAGACAAGTTTCGCAAGTCGACACTAATCAAGTACTGCAAGTCCTGCAAATCGGCTAAGTCCAGCAAGTCAACAACCCTGCAAGTCTGCTAAGTCTGCAACTCTGCAAGTCAGACTAAATCAGAACTGATTAACGCTCGAAACTCCTAGAAGACTTGTTCGTTTGCAAAAACTCAGAACTGGAAAGTTGTTCGCAGCAAGCTGTTCTACCTATCTACAAGTTCGTTGAAGTACTTTCAGCAAACGGAGACAGAAATATTTCAGAATTTCTGAAAATTGAAGAAGAAAATACCCAAAAATACATAGCCTTGTAACCCCAAATTTGAGCTACGCTCATCCCGCTAACTGATTTTGAGTGAGTAAGGTTTGTTGAGTTTTACAGGATGACTACCCCACATATGGATGATCCTATGGCTGAAGACGACCTACCCGAGCCTACCATGGAGCAAAAGCTGGATCTTATCATGTTACAATTGGACGAAGAGCGAAGAGCTAGGCAAGCCTTGCAAGCGCAATTGACAAAGCTACAAGGAGCGTCCACTGATAAAGAAGAACCTCAAGCTGAAGAACTGATTCGCCGTACAATCGACGCCACTCTTGAAGCACAAACCATTCGCAAGGAATCCAAGATAAGTAAACGAAGTTTCAAGTTTCGCACTTTCAATGGCATAAGAGAAGGAAAGACTGTTTTATCATTCATTAGCCAGTTTGATGACTATTTCCATGAGGAAACTTATCCTGAGAAAGATAAAATCAAGTGTGTTACTAATCATCTGATAGATAGAGCATCACTTTGGTGGACTGTCGTCCGCAAGAGCATAGAATGTCCTGCTACATGGGAAGATTTCAAGAAGAAGTTCATGCAAAATTTCCTACCACCGCAATTTCATGAGAAGGCTATCAAGCAATGGGATTTACTTCAACAACGCGACCGTGAGCCTATTCCACAGTATACAGAGCGTTTTTGGAATGCACTCCTACAGCTACGCATGCTTGAAGACGTACCAGAGACGACCCATAAGCGGAAGTACATGTCTGGACTTCTTGGACATTACTACGCTGAGGTGAATATGTTCAAGCCTGCTACCCTTGAAGATGCCATCTCCTTAGCTCACGACACTGAAGATAAGTTACGTGGAAGAGATCGACGACCACAGCCATTCCAAGCAAACGGTAATTATGGATCTAAACAATTCAATTCAAATTTCAGAAGGTTTAATCCAGGTCGTTTTTCATCACCATCTTTCCGCAAGAATTGGCCTAAACCACCCGCATTACCATCCACTATCAATCCAAATCCTAAGCCTATCCAACAAGCAAATCCAAATATACCCAGACTCCCAGCCATTGCAAATAATGTGACCAAAGCCAAGCCTATCGTATGCTACAAGTGTCACCAGCCAGGCCATCTCGCAGCAAATTGTCATTCAAAGAAGCCATCAGCACATATCAACTACCTTGGAGCTATGGACGAGGACGAGCATGAGGATATGCCGGATTTCACTGAAGAAGAAGATGATCCTACTACTACTTCCGACACTTTACCAGGTATGCCTACTTTACATTCATTGTTGACTATGAAATGTATGGTGCATGGAAAAGAAAGAACTGTATTGCATGATGACGGTAGTACGCATGACTTTATTTCAGCAAAATTGGTAAAGGAATTGAAATTGCATACAGTACCTACGCACTATCGCATAAAAGCTGCATTTTTAGGCACTAGGTACAATGGCACACAAGAAGTTCAAGATCTAGAAATTCAAATTGGTCCATATATTGAAAGAAGAAATTTCTTAGTTGTCCCATTACAGTCTAGCGACATTATTCTAGGAATGCCATGGAGACACCAACATAATCCCAATATAGATTATTCCACACACACAATGAATATAAATTTTCAAGGAAAATCTATTACATTATTTGGTATGCATGCATCTCATATGTTTCCACTGCTTTCGCATACTCAAGCAAAACGTGCACTACGCAAGAATACTAAATCATATCTCATTTGGGTGAATGAATTGCACGCAAAAGAAACTCATATGCACCCTAGGCATAAGGAATTTCTTGCATATTTTAAGGACTGTTTTGCAGAAGACCTACCACCAGGTTTACCTCCATCACGTCCAGAAGACCATAAGATTGACCTAATACCTGGCACACAACCACCTTGCAAAGCCCCATATAGGCACAATCAAATAGAGCAAAAAGAAATCCAGACTCAAGTAGAAGAATTACTAAATAGAGGTTTAATTCGACCTAGCAGTTCTCCATTCGGTGCACCTGTGCTCCTAGTCAAGAAAAAGAATAATACTTATCGGATGTGTATTGACTACCGAGCATTAAACAAGATCACTGTAAAGAATAGGTATCCTATACCTAGAGTTGATGACCTTATGGACAAACTGCAAGGATCTTCTATATTTAGTAAAATTGACCTTAAATCTGGATATCATCAGGTGAGGCTAGATAGATCCGACATATTTAAGACTGCATTCAGGACACAGTTTGGCCATTACGAATTCTTAGTTATGCCATTCGGATTAACTAATGCACCTGCCACTTTCAGTAGAATGATGAACCGTATTTTTCTAAAATATCAATATTGTGTGATTGTTTTCTTTGATGATATTTTAGTATTCAGTCAAAGTGAAAAAGAGCATTATGAGCATTTATCATTAGTTTTTCAATTACTAAAAGAAAATCAATTGTTTGCAAATCCTGACAAGAGTGAATTCTTTAAGACAGAAATAGAATATCTAGGTCATATTGTATCAGAAAAAGGAATAAAAGTTGATCCTAAGAAAATTGACGCAATATTGCATTGGCCTATTCCTAAAAATGTACATGAATTACGTTCATTCCTTGGTCTTGCTAGTTTCTATAGGAAGTTTGTACGTAATTTCTCATTATTTGCTTTACCATTGACCAAACTTCTTAAGAAAGGCATTGTTTATCAATGGACTGAAAACTAGCAGAAATCCTTTGATTTACTTAAACGTGCATTGACCAATGCCCCTGTCCTACAATTGCCTGACTTTAACAGACCATTCTTTTTAGTTGTGACTGATGCTAGCGGATCAGGAATAGGAGCCGTGTTAATGCAAGATAACCATCCAATAGCATATTCTAGTTCTAAGCTGAAACCCTCTGAGCTCAAATATTCCACTTATGACAAGGAACTCTTAGCAGTTGTACAAGCATTGAAACAATGGAAGCATTATTTAATGGGTTCAGAATTCATGATAAAGACCAACCAGCAAAGCATTAGACATCTACTTAGCCAACCCCAAATTTCTGACCGTCATATCAAATGGGCTTCATTCATTCAAAGTTTCCATCCTATCATTCAATACCAACCTGGAAAAGAAAATGTAGTTGCCGATGCATTGAGTAGAAGACCTGCAATTCATAACATTTCTATCATATCTTTTGATTCTTTGATTGCTATGAAAGATACATATCACCAGGATATTACTTTTCATTCTGATTGGCAAAAATTAGTTCAAAATAATTTCATTCCTGTTGATTCATTATCATATAATGATGGATTTATGTCCTTTGAAAAGAGACTGTGTGTTACTATTCCATTCCGATCTTTTGTTTTAAATGAAATTCATTGTCCCCCATATCAAGGTCATAGAGGTATCATTTCTACATTACGCATGTTAACTGAAGATTTTTATTGGCCGCATATGGATGCAGATGTGTCTAATTTTGTTTCTGAATGTTTGATTTGTCAAAGAATAAAAAGACATCATGGTAAACAGTATGGACTATTAATGCCTTTATCTATTCCATCTAAACCTTGGGAACATATATCTATGGATTTCATTACTGGCTTACCAAATACTAAATCTAACCATGACATGATTTGGACAATTGTAGATAGATTTAGTAAGCAAGCATATTTCATTGCATGTAAGAAAACTTTAACAGCATCACAAGCAGCACAGTTATTTTTTAAAACTATTTTTACTAACCATGGATTGCCGAAAGTGATTATTTCAGATAGAGATTCTAGATTTTGTAATAATTTCTGGATTACACTGTTTTCAAATCTAGGCACAAAGATTGATTTTTCATCTGCATTTCATCCAGAAACAAATGGACAAACAGAAGCCACAAATAGCACTATTTTAGATCTTTTACGTGCATACACTATCTCTAAACCTCAAACATGGGATACTCATTTGCATTTATTACAGTTTGCTTACAATAATACACCGCACACATCTACAAAGAAAGCACCTTTTGAAGTTATTTATGGACATAGATTATCTACACCTGTTGCATCTTTGTCTAATAGAATACAAAGTGCCGATGATATTGCTGTTATGCATAACACTATTTTTGATGAGGTAAAGGATATGATTGCTAAAGCCCAACAATCATATACCAAACAAGCCAACAAGAAAAGACAAGCCATGAATTTCAAAATTGATGATTATGTTTGGCTTAGAATAGAAAAGCGTAGACTGCAAAGTGTAGATAGACATCCAGTTGTCAAATTAGCCCCTAGATTCTACGGACCATTTAGAATCATTCATAAGATTAATGACAATGCATTCAAGTTAGAACTGCCATCACATTGGAAAATTCATAATACCTTCCATATTAGTTTATTGAGACCATTTAGAGGACAATTACCTATCCACACTGTCTATGAAAACCCACCTTTACTAGAGGAAGAGACTGAAATACTTGAACCAGAAGCCATCATAGACACTGACTACATGACCACTAGAACTGGCCGAAGGTATTCTAGAAATCTAGTGAAATTTAAGAACCATCCTGTAGAGGAAGCACAATGGATGCACGCTAGAGACCTAAATGCTTTCCCCACTCTGTTAGCTCCACATTGAGCTAATAGCAATTGAGGTCAATTGCTATCCCACCCCGGGCGTATGATGCCAGGAGGCATATTCCACGGTGGATTCCGTGAGGTTTTACGGTGGATTCCGTAAACTTAGATGACCGGGGCTCATACGCAAAGAGGATTCTTTGTGCGAGAAGTTGATGGGGACGCCTGTCCTTTTCGGGCGTTTCATTAATTTAGTATGTACATGGGTGATTCCATAGCGGGTGATTCCGCAAAATGCATATTAAATTAATAAACGTTTATGAGTTTAGAGTGCGCACTCGTAATAAATTAAGGTTAGGATTTATTTCTAACCAGTTGATTTATTTATGTAGCTGAAGACTGCTAGGTATTCACTTTTGTCGGTTTAATTGTGTTATTTTACTAACAATTGTGAATGCTTCAGTTGATGTGTAGAGATAGCAGCAGTGGCAGAGGAAAGCATTGGAGTCTAGCGGGTTTCCGATCTTTAGACTATATTTTGATAGGCGCCACGCCTATATTTTGATTATGTCTATAGAGACATCGATTATTTATTATTATTTTGTATGCGCTTATGCGCCTGGATATGTTATTTTTATTTGGACATTGAGATTGGGCGTGCCAGACTCTTTGGGCACCGTCCATTAGCTTTATTTTCCTATTTTTGGTAGAAAGCAAACTCAAAAGCTAAAAGCTTGTCATATTTTTGTAATTGGGCTATTTTTGAGCAAAAAGATTGGAAATATATATTAAATACATGCTTTGTGAAGCGCTCACACAAGGCATGGGGGAGATTCAACCCAATTTGTCTCTTGTCTCATGTCGTGCTTGTTTTTACATTGGTTTTTGTGCTAAAAAGTAGAGTGCTTTGTTCTTGGGGACCTTTGGGAATTCACTACGTGAGCTACCTGCGTCCGATCTGCGCACCAGCCCTTGTCTAAGTGAGTGAATGAGATCTATTTTGTTGGGCACTCTCCCATCGAGCGCTCTTGGTTATGAGCCCCAAGTTCTAACCACAACACTACCAGTTAAGGACCTATCGAGCCACTTACTGTTTGATAATGTGGGAAAAAAAGAAAACAAAGCACATTCTAAAAGGCTTTATGCAAGACACCATGAAGCTTTTGTGACTATGTTCTTTGTTGTTTCAAATGCACATTGCACCAATGTTGTGGTGTGTCTATTCAAATGATACAACTTGTATTGGGAGCAAGAAAATAATAAACAAAGGCCTCTCACTATTTTGCAGTCAACCATACCATCCAAAAAGACCTTTGGCTTATTCTAACATAAATTATGTAGATTGAAATTTTCTTTAGATGGTTAGTTACATGTAACAAGACAATAACGCCATGATAAAGTATAACTTAGATTGAAATTTTCTTTAGATGGTTATTTAACTATGATAAGTCACTAACAGCATGATCTATACTGTCAGTAATGCTGTATGAAACAGAATAACAAGGTCTCAACACAACATTAACGATTTTAAAAACCTGTGACTCTTCCAAAACAAAATCACAAAAAAGTGGATTCAACCTGCCACATCGCTTCCTTCCAAAACTCACGCCACACATTTCCATGTGAGTCACGACCAGATTTTTCAGCTCCGAGCTCCTTATAGTCAAGGTCATCGAGTGCCTCCCAAAACTTTTCTTCCCACTCTGTACCATCTGTGTTCACACCCCTAATAACAGTCCAAGTACACAAAACTCCATTTTCACGCTCTTCAGTTCCTGTTTCTTTCCACCAGCAAGTCCCATCTGAATTGACACCATGAGTTGTTTCATCCCTATTCCTGTCCTGTACTACAGATGCTACCTCTGACTCAATGTCTGGAATAGAGACAGTAAAATCTGGAGTATCTTCCTCAGCAGACTTTGCATCTCTTTGAACTTCTAGAAGAGATTGGAGAGGTGGAAGAGAAGGCTTTGCTCTGCTTTGGAACTTCAATGACAATTCCTGGGTCTTGTCATCCTGTTCTTGTTTGGTGCTTTCAAAAGAAATGATCAGTGTATCATCAGCCATCTCTTTCTCTAATGTTGCAGGAAAAGTTGTGGTAGGCAAAGAGTTGGCTCTTGACTTCTGTAACTCGGATTGTAGGTCTAACTCTGGAGGAGACCATGTCCAAAAATCTGGACCAGGAGTTGAATGGACTTTTAAATTTGGCTCAGTTGAAACAGTTGACTGTGTAAATGAAGGCCCTCTTTCGAACCGATCTGTTTCAAATTGTTGACCTGAAAAAAGGATGGAGAAAATTAGTGACAGGACACTGGGAAGATAGATATACAGGTTAGAATGGCAAAAGCCACAACCACCTCTAAAGCTAGCTATTATAAACATGAGTTTAAATTCTGGAATTAGCTCGATATAGGGGCTTCTAAAATAATGATAATATCTGCATGAATAAACCACATAAAATAGAGCATTGAAGCAGTGGAACAATGTCCTTAAGAATGTAAATGAACACAATACTGGACCGTACGTTATCATGCATTCCTCCTTATGGGCAAGTACAAGGCACTGGAGCATGCATAATCCCACCATTGAAAAACCAAAAAAGAACAGTAGAACACTCCATCCACTACTCTCTCTTCTAAGATGCATCACAATCTTTTTCATGTCATGGTGAATCTCGCACATAACAACCTATGTCAGTCATACAATACAGTAAATCCTAGTGTATCCCAGTGGGCAATCAGATATGGTGCACTTCATATTCATATTGGCAACACAGTATTCAAAGCAATTTGGAACCTGCTTGTGACTGGTCTCACAACTGGCCTGCAATGATCTTGCCATGATCTGGCACCGGTCTTCACAAGCATCAGGTGACTCTTGTTCATGACTGTTGGAAATATAGACTGAACAGTGAATGCATGTACTTATATGAAGCTAGATCTTGGGTTTTAGACAACCCTTACACCCTTGTGAGGGGATCTTATTCGTAATTCCTTGATCCTAATCAATTCATGTATATAGCCCCCTAACGTGCTTGGAGGGATTTAGTTCACCTAATTCCAACCTATTCATGCATTCTGGTTCACAGTCACTACTTAACCATTGGACTTCCCAACTCAAATTGCAGATTGCATAAAAAGATTTTAGAAATCACTTTGGACTGTGTGACAGATTTCTTTCTCCTCACTCAATTTTTTGCATTCCTTGCATAGGCCAGACTTTGGGCACTGCAGACAGTCTGAGCATTGTGAAACGGTCTTCCTTCCAGTACGTCTACTTATGAGTTTTCTACACTGCATTGACCACCTACTGGTCTTTAGCATTTCATGGCACTATGATGTGCATGATGGTATTTTACAATCCACGTGTCATCTATTAAAGCTGCTGTTAGGTAGAGCATTCCCGTGCTAGATTTGATCTTTAAAATAGAACTTTGCTTAAATGTTCTCCTAGACTTCAAGTTATCCATGGATGCAGTCACTGCTTGGAGAATTGCTGGCTATCTTCACAGCTACCCTCACAAAAAGCTCATGTAAAATAAGCTCGAGTACGTCAAAAAAGCGAATGGCATCCTGAGCGTACACAAGGGACATTCAAGCAGGCTGGCTGAGCATTATAAAACAAGGCACATATAGAGGATATATTTTAGGATGGTGTCATACAAGGCCCAGCAAGGAGCATGATGTAAATTATGGCATTGCCCTTTGTGGGATATGAAATGCCAGTATCTTGATTTTGAATGAAATTTTGCATTTTCCCTTCACTGAACTTTCTAGAAAATTTTGAGATGAAGTACGCACTTTTCTGAGACTCCACTGATGTCTCGGACTTCTTTCTATATTCTGAGAGAGCTCGCAGGTAAGAATCTGGCAGGGAAGCTGGAGAATTCTGGAAAGTCGCCTGCTCGGTCAGTAACGCCTCGGCAGCAGCCAGAGCGGCAGCTGCCCGGTCGACCACTTGCATTCGTTGGATCCGGTCCCTCTCTTCAGGACTCGTCTGCAAAATCGTGGCGAACCGCCTCTCTTTCTCCTGCCAGTCATCGCTTTCTGCTTGGGAGAACTCATGGTCCTGTTGCTGCAGCTGCAGCTGCTGCTTCTGCTTCCGCAGATTCTCGTCCTCGTATCGTTGCTTGGCTCTCTTCCACATGCTGAGATAGGAAGTGGAGGAGGAACGGCCATCGCTGGCAGCACAATGTACTCTACTGAGGGGTCTAATTCTGTCCGGTTCTTCGGGAAGGAGCAAGGCTATACGGAGAGGGGACTTGTTGCACGCGAATGACAGGCCGGAGGCTTCCATTCTCTCTCTCTCTCTCTCTCTCCCTCTCTCTCTCTCTCTCTCAGAATCACGGTTAGCTCTCCATTCCTTCTCCCTCTCTCTCTCTCTCTCTCTGTCTCTCCCTCTTTCTGTGTGTGTGTGTGTGTGTGTGTGTGTGTGTCAAGATCACCGTTAGCTCTCCTTCCCCATCGCTGACACGTGGCGAGCCTCAAGCCTCAAGTCTGTCTGAGTAGACATGCTAGTGCCCAAATGTCACGAGAAAGACCATTTTTCTTGACACATCTTTACTATTAGTTAAGGGGAGGTGGGGGCGGGTGCCATGTGGCAGCCCCAACCTCCCAACAAAGAAACGCGGGAGCGGGTGCCACCCATCCAGCACCCGCCCTCGCCACGAAAATCGCGCCCGCCCCGGCGCGAAGCGCTCGGGCAAGTCTAGGCACGGAGCGCCTAGTACAATAGCTATCAACCTTACCTACCTACTCCAACTAACTAAAATTGTTAACAACATCAACAACGACTTCAATTCTTAAGTCTAAACTTATCAACAGGGCACCATCATTCACTTCGACTCTTGAGCACATGGCACTTCATGCAATGGATGCCTTGAAAATGAAGGATATTTTGTAGTACTCCAAGTTTTCACGCGTGTCTAGATTTCATCTGTTTCGCTCTCTATGTCACATGTTGGCGCATTGGTACACAATCAATTCCTCTATATAGTTTACATACATATTGCATTAGTATACAAATTAATGCATCAGCATGAAATCTAATATATTAGCTTATTCCATACATATTGCATTAGCATACAATTTAATGCATTAGCATGCAATCTAATATATTAGCTTATTGCTTTATACAAGACACATTAGTCAAGTAGTCATCTCTCTCTCTCTCTCTCTCTCTCTCTCTCTCTCTCTCTCTCTCTCTCTCTCTCTCTCTCTCTCTCTCTCTCTCTCTCTCTCTCTCTCTCTCTCTCTCTCTCTCTCTCTCTCTCTCTCTCTATATATATATATATATATATATATAGTTTGTTGCATTACGAGAGCTTAATTTCTAGGAGTGCAAGCTAGAACGAGGAGATTGAGGGGGATATGGAGAA
The DNA here is from genome assembly GCF_053477565.2 of Lygodium microphyllum. Taxonomy (NCBI): domain Eukaryota; kingdom Viridiplantae; phylum Streptophyta; class Polypodiopsida; order Schizaeales; family Lygodiaceae; genus Lygodium; species Lygodium microphyllum. The sequence goes on along the minus strand of NC_141135.1, from coordinate 154,403,804 downwards.
TGAGTCATCATTTATTCTCTAGAATTAAAGAACAACATCTTAATCCTTTTTATTTTTATATTAAATATTGGGTAAGGTTTTTTACTTGATATATTCATGGTGTTATAAGACATAATATAGTTTTAAAATGGCAAGTAAAGCTTATATCCTTGAAGATTTGACATTGTTTGGAAGTTTACATTGTAGAATTTGATAATTGATTGTCTACATAATCAATACTAGGCACTTTGCACCTGGTCTCCTCGCCATGCACTTTGAAGCACCATTGTTATTCTCTTGGTAATTTACACTAAAGCTCAAAGCACTTCTTTATAAATGTAGCAATATGTTTAAATATTTTTTAATATGATTTTAGGGTGCATCTAAAATTAAACTAAGAATGTTGTTCAAATTCTTACTTTCTATACAAACATGTAAGCAATATCCCTACCCATAGTAATATCAAAGTATTAAAAAATACTTATTACACAATATAATTTTTTGTATCTCAACCATACAAAAAGATGAATGAATAAAATTACATCATTTTTCTAGTAACATAGATTTATTGTCCCATATCAAATAGAAAATATAACATCATCTTTCAAAACATAGTTTTACTAACTTCAATATCCAGAAAGAAATGGATAATATTGTTCACATTGCACACATAAATTTGACTTATACATTTATCATTCTAAATCACCCTCCATTGATTATTGAAAAGATAGCTTCCTCTTTCTACTTGAATTATTGAAAGTTAATGTGGGTTGCACAACATGCAAGGGTGATGTGCTACCCAGGTGGCTTGCCAACATTGTTCACCATGCCTGAATTTTTTTTTAAATTAGAAAATTTAGTTTTTGCTAATATATTTTATGTAAAAAAAGTTCAAGAATAAATATTTTGTAAGCATGACCTAGGGTGACGATATGCTAATCCTTAGCATTGATAGAGCAATCTATGGATTTTGGATGAAACTAATGCAAAGTAACAAAACATGAGAACTTGAAACTCCCATTTATTCCAATCAATTGGTATCTAACTGGTGTGTGAGTTGTGTATATGGTAGTCATCATTTGTTTGCACAACGTAGTAGCACTAGATATAACCATAATACAAAATCTCTATATATAAAGGAAAGTTTCCATTAGTAAACCCATCTCTTGGTAACATTTCAATCACCCTCAGAAGAGATCTATGAATAATATTATCCATTGCTAATGGTCGTAATGTCTCTTACAACTGCATTTGATAAGTTGAGGCACGATAATATTAGAAAACTGATTGGGTCATCTAACAAAACACAATAAAAAGCATCAAAATTAGTATTTATTATTGTTTTTTTAACAATCTCAATTTTAAAGATAAGATACCTTTGACACTAAGAATACATAAAGAAAAAATGAGCAAAGAAAATAAAGTTGATTTAGAGATCTTTAAAAAAGTAATGATTATCATTTTTTATGTTCTTTAATCATTTTAAAATAAAATTATCCTTGCGATGAAATAATAAAATTTATTTAAAAAAAAGCAAAGACAACAAAGATGCAACTTTTATGATAGTGAAATTAAAACAATACTTGATGTAAAGAATTCAAATTCAAATAAATTTTAGGAAAAAAATAAATAATCAAAGAAAATATTAAACAATATGAAAAAAAAGTGCCTAAACCTTCTTAGTTTAACAATAATAAAGTTATTAGTTACATGTGAATATATTTAGAGACAAAAATGTACTTAAAAGATAAAACTAATTTTAATGAAGCACAATTTGCATCATATATGAGCATGTTTTTTATGTCAAAGAACTAAAGACTTTAAGCAGGCAATGAAAGACTTTACAAAACAAACCAAATATCAATAAATTGTTATTGTTGGAAATGAGAGATTTTTGTAAAACTTCCTTCTATACAATGATGGCGGTATTTACTATATCCTCTTTCTCACTAAGCAAGACCTTCAATGTATGTGGCAATTTTACTCAATAGAAATTATATATAAATATATTCTTAAAAAGATAGGTATTAAAGTCTTAAAGTATGCAATAAAACACTTTACACTTGCATAAAAATATTGACAATTTGTCAAAGTAGAAAATGAGAGGTTATGATACTCTTTATAAAACTTTCTTAAATACAATATCAATGCTACTATTTACCATATTCTCTTTCTCATTAAGCAAGACCTTCAGTCCATATGGTGATTTTACTCGAGATAACGCAACATAATGTTGCCCATGAGTAAAGACTAGGGTCTGTAGATATAACCCTAAATATGATAGTGTTTGTCCTTGAGATTTATTAATTGTCATTACAAATGCTAAACGGATAGGAAACCACATATATTTCATAGAGAAAGGATGTCATAATGTAGTTGGGATAAAGGCTATTCTTGGGATGAATACTCTTTGGCCAACATTGGTTCCTATTATTATCTTAGCCTCAATGATATTTTCGTTAAATGCCTTGCATATAAGATTGGTGCCATTGCATAGTCCTCTAGCAAGATTCAAATTTTTGAGCAACATTGTTGGAGCATTTATCTTCAATAATGACATAAGGAGGTATATCTCTACCAAAGTCAAGAGAATTAAGATATTCCGCAGAGTACAAAAAGGAGTTCTCATCAATCTTCACAATAGAATCAGCACTATGATATTGTCTAACCTCTCCTAGCGCCAAGTGCAATGCATGAATATTTAACATTTCCACCTCACTATTTTAGCATGCAAGAATGGTATGCTCATTCAAGAATGACCTATGATGCTATCGACATCTTGATAGATACATTTAACCAAGTCTTTCATTGAGCCCCCATTTAATACCATTCTAGATTGAATTCATAGCACACCATCATTATCAAACAAGAATTTTCCATCTCCAATGTCTTGCAACCATCAAATAAATAAATGCCTATCCAATATTACTTGCATATTCTATGTTTAATTCAAAACCTTGATGTGCAGCCACAAATTGGAAGAACAAAAAGTTGTATCCACAATGTCCTCATAGCTACCCTTTGGTGCAACATGTAAGATTTGCCTAAAATCTCCACCAAGCAAAACAACCTTACTGCCAAACGACTTATCATTGTGCATTATGTCCTTAAAGTCCTATCAAGTGCCTCAAGAGTATATCGATGCAACATAGGAGCTTCATCCCATAAAATAAGGCTAGTTTCTTTCAATAGTTCTGTAAGATTACTCTGAACAGGTGTATGGCAAGTAGAATGCATGTAAGGGTATTTTGAATTTGGAATGGGCTATATGAGCATTTGGAAAAACCAATGCGGCAATACCAAAAGGTGTTGTGGCAAAGGCAATGTGACCCTAACCACACAACTTTATTAGTAAGCATTTATAGAGAAATGCTTTTCCTAAACCACCTAGCCCATCTAGAAAGAATATTTCACTTTAACCATTATCAATAGCATTTACTATAGCTAGAAAAGTATTCCTTTGTTAATCGTTAAGCATAGCTACCAAAGCAAAGAAAGTTTTATCTTCTTCCATTTTTTCATAAATTAATTCATTCTACAACAAAGGGTTTGCATATAGTGATGCATCCTCAGCTTAGGTAATCCTGGATAGTTAGCTAAGGTGCGACCATGTTGACACAAAAGATCTTTCGTATGCAATAGTGATTCTTTAGTAACCTCATCTTGCAAACAAACATTTGGTTTATTTTACAAAGATAATTGATGTATTATATGCTCTACGAGTGGTACTAAAAAGTCTTCCCAAATTTGTCTAGGTCATGTTAGCTCAAAAATATCAAACTAGAGAATAAATAAAATCATCAATTGCATACTAGTTTGCATCAATGCAACTTCTTACAAGCATATATGCCACTCTTCATCTGTTGCCAACATACTTGTTGCTATGCAAGCTTCCTTAAAAGTAGAGTAGATGACATTATCATTTGTATGTAGGGACTCAAATGAAGTGCATCCCTTGCACATAGTAAGGAGTAGATGCAAGCAGTACCTCTCCCCACATGTAGGAGCAACAAAATAGATCCGATCACATGTATTTCACTACTTTCTCTTTGTCCATATTTTTCTTTGTGCATTCCAAACCCAATGTGTTGGAAACTCCTGATGCAGAAGTAAATTAGTCTTAGGATGCATACAATTGCCAAGTAAACCACTCTATGAGAATTGTTTTTCAAGCATTTTCATTTGCATTACCTCACGAATATTATCCGAGTCATGAAAAGAAACACTATTTTCACCAGGTAAGTGCAATTGTAAGTGTTGAATATCTCATTTCTCATCATGGAGTTAGTATTCAATATTTGCCAACATGCTTTGGAAGTAGAAATGTACCACCTATCTAAGTAGCTCTCAATTTCATCTATATCTTGCTTGCCCATTTCATTGAGGTGGAACCATGTATAATTGTCAATCTAATGGTTGCACGATCATGGCCTTTCTATAAATACTTGTATAAATATTTAAAGTAGCTCTCACTTTCATCTATATCTTCCTTGCCCATTTCATTGAGTTGGAACCATGTATAGTTGCCAATCTCATGGTCACACGATCATGACCTTTAATATACATGTATAAATATTTAACTACAGCAGCAATTGTCGAGCATACCTCTATATTTATATGCGCATTGTATTTTAGACTCAAGTAAGGGTTGCATTGTACAACCCATGATTATCTAGGATATTACCTTTCATATTGAGCTTATTTCCATCATCTTGTCGTCTCTATACACATGATAGCTAGTATTATGAACTAAAGTTGAATTGACATATTTTTTTGGATATCCATTTGTACATCGACCATCTATCATGCAAGGAATTTTTCCATTAAACACCCACACGGACCATGTATGTTGCACTTAGTGATCATTTGATACAAAGACGAAAATTCATATTTATCTGGAGGTTTGGCACACACTAATCTATCATAGTGTTTTGGTTTTGTGGGTTTAAACCACGGCTCTAATATCAATAATGTGTGAGAATGAGGTAATACTCTCTTTTGGAATTCTATCATAGAAACATATTTAGCAACCTTGCCAATGAGTTGTGTTTTTTATTCTTGATTGCATCACATCCTTATGCTTCTCATGGAAAACTTGAGCAATAAGAGGTGGGTGATCATATGCTATCTGGATAGGCAACAAAGCATCTATGATTTCTATCCACTTAGGATTACATGTCATGGTTATAAATAGTTATGGTTTTCCCTTGCTTCGTATAATGGCCATAGCATCTTGATATAATTGGTGCATGAACCTTGGTCCACCTATAAAGGAAGATGGCAATATTATTTGTTTGCCTACAACAAGCCCCCTAACATGATTCTTAGTTGCATCCATTGTATTAACCATATCTATTGATTCTCTACATAATTATGTTATCAAACCTGCTTAATTATGACAACACTAGGCTAACCTACATTACTCGATGCTAAAATAAGCATTGACAATGTCTTGATGTAGCAAACGGCCACCATGCAAGAGTGATGTATCAGTATCATTATGTACTTGAAGTCGAAAAGCATGGAGTTGTAATTGAGTAACACAATCCTTGTTTCAAAGGACAATGGGATCTATATCTCTATAAGGAATTCTAATATGCCATCCATCCTCTCCATTTGGAAAGAGAAGAATATATAACATAGGCATATATGCATGATGTAAGTTAGATATGGTAACACAATATCCTTGACAAGTGTAAACATGAATATTATGATGATCAATTGTGTTCTCATTACCTTGCCCAAGTATGACTATAGCAACCTCACTTATAGTTGGAACATAATGTTGTCCCACTCTCAAAAATAGTCATTCTTACATCCACTAATGGATTGGCTCGCAAACATGCACCCACTTATCTAAATGCTCTTGCATAAAGATTGTGATCATGCCTCATACATTGAAGCTCCTCCAATAAATTAGGTAGAAGCCCAGATATAACCCTACACGATTCGATAACTCATGTTTAGTAGCAGTAGCAGTAGCAGTAGCAGTAGCAGGAGCAGGAACAATAGTAGCAGGAACAATAGTAGCAGCAACAACAACAACAATGGCAGTAGTAGTAGTAGTCTCCACATAACAAATAAGCTTCCTTGAAGATCCAACGAGGCCAACTTTGACCATAAGATGGTTCTTTCATCAAAATATTATATGATATATATTAACCACAAACCACTACTCATTTTTCATGATAGCCTAAAGGATAAGGATGCCAATAATATTGTCTTATACCACAATTGAGACTCAACAAAAGAAATAACCCAGATAGTAATACTAGAATTTATGAGACATGAACTAAGGTACATGAAGTTCCACTCAAATGGTCCAACCTAATTTTGGAAAAGAAGCAAAGCCATGTTTCTCCTATCTCTAATGGTAGTTTCCAAAGAACTATCATTACTAAGCACAATCCATTACGAAGGTTTTGATGATGAAATACTCCAACAACTTCAATTGATAAATAACAACTCTCTTATCTCCACATATCTCCTAATCATCAAATAGTTGTTACAGCTAAGCTACTCACACACTACGATAGTAGCACCTCTGTACTCCACCTTTATGCCTGATAGTGCAATAGTGGGTTATTTCTTATTGTTGCAAGTCACAGTCTCACTCCCAAAGGAAAACACATAACCACTAGTAGACTTCTATCAAACACATTACTTGCCCAACCTGCATCAATGTAACCAAACACTTGCACAACTCAATCAGCCTCATAAAATTACCATAATCCAATGTGGCCTTGGGGTATCACAAGATACATCTCACACTATCCAAATGAGATTTTCGAGGCACCTTCATAAACTACCTCTCTAAACCAACTAGGTAGTTACAACCTAGCCTAGTGATAGTAGTAAAGATCACACCTTCCTATACATTGTGGGATTCTCCAATATATCACCCACATTGACACTTAGCTTTACATTTTGATCCCATGGTATTGAGAATCAGTCATACCATACTTCATCAACATATCCAAGATCTATTGCCTTTGTAAGGGCCATATTCCATTAGATGTCATGATTACCTCAATACTAAGAAAGCATATCAACTCTTGCAAATCTTTCATGAAAAGTCTCTACTTAAGAAGACTCTTCACATACTCCACCTCTTGCACGTTGTCACCCCCAACAATCAAATCATGCACAGACAAAGTCATCACAATGTTACCTCTATGACTCTAAGGAGCATAAAGCGAGTGCAATCATTTGCAACATGGCTTACACATATAGCCAAGGTAACGCATACTCTCATAACTGTGTGATTTACATCCAATGCAACCATTCCTTCAAATGTAGCCAAACAAATGGGCTTAATTAATTTTACAAAATTCACCATATACACATGATATTGACCCTAGCTTTTCTCACTAGATGTACAAAGAACTAGAATCCCAAACTCCTTGTCCACACATTTAAGCCATTAGACTCATCATCTACATGTGAGGAGCATGTAGAAACATCTAGCACACCAAATGGCTCCATCACCTTTTTTATTTTCCCTTTCAAGGTATATTTTCTGCATTTATGGGAGTGTTATCTATAGTAGATTTATTAGAAGAGGACTCTATTAGTTGACTCAAAGTTTATGACTATAGACCCACATGTTTTGCATCCACCTTTTGTGTAATGCATCCCAAAGGCTCTTCAAACTCATAAAGATGACTCATCAATTAGAGATTGTGTGAGAGAGATCTCTGTATGTGTGGTCCACAGTAAGGGTTCCTTGTAGATTCTTGTGCTTGTGGTTCATAGCTCCTTGAATACATAAGGCTCTGATACTATGAAAAGATAGGGGGAGAGAGTGGGAGCTTGAGCTCTTGCAAGATACACAATATAGAGAGAATGTATTGAAGATAGGGAGCTAAAAATCCCATTATTTCTTCTTTTTCTTTTCATCCTCCTCCTACTTCTCATCTTCTACTTCACAATAATAGTCTACAAAGCTTAAAGGAAAAATATAAAATAATAAAATATATAAGTGATACATAATGTGAACATGCTGAATACAATGATGATTAGATATTCCATAACTCAAGTAGGTGGACCAATTGATACCATGCAGCAATAGAGTACTACTAGAAGCATATGCCAATACGGGTACCAATCATGCTAATGATATGAATGTAAAACAATCATCCAAGTAATTGAGGATCAACTAAGCTGACATCTCAACAAGAATAAGGTTTCCTATAATGGTTGATAAGGCAATATACCCCTTTCATTAGCTTTAGCTTTAAATTGTGGCCGATTGGATATAGCTCAATGAGAATGAGCTCTTTGTTATGGCCTTTGCATGTAGAGAAGCTTCTCATTTTAGTTGGTTGGAGAGATATAGCAAAATAGCCTTTATCTTCCTCATAGGCTTCTAAGTTCTTGAAGGACATGAATAAAAGATTCAAATTTTCTCAAAAGGTGCTTCTAGATGGCTTACTTGGTTACAAATTACCAATTACTAAGCTATTTAAACATTTGTGGTTCCTTGCTATAACACAATTATGCATTTGTTGCTTCAATCCAAAAATGTATCCCATTTGCCTCAAGTATTGCGTATATCTAATGTGTCTCATGCAATTGTATAGTTTTAGACCATCATCAAAACCATAAATATCCAACATTGACCCCCACTAACTAGAGCATTGAATGGTGATCCTCCAAAAAAAAGTATGTTAGTATACATTACCCTAAATAGTACCAAAGTACATCCAAGACCACTACATATCTGAGCTGGTCTTTTGTAGGGGAGTGGAGGTGCTATCTCCCCCTTGAGTAGTTGGCAAGCAATACTCTAGAGCCCCTCATTTAGTGAGTTGAATGAGCATAATCCAATATTAGCTCCGACTAGAATGCATTTGCCATGTCACCCTTTATCCATTTCCATATCTTAATAATTTTAAGATTTCACCAAATAACATCCTTGGACATAATAATAAAATTTAGACTACCCTCTTTTGTTTATCTTGTAATATTTGAAGAGCTTATTTTACTTTGTAATAAGCAAGATTCATGCTCTCTACATACTTATAGACTCAAAGATCTTATCCTCAGTCTACAAGATGAGTAGAGCCTTTTTACCACCTTTTACAGTCTCAAATAGAGCTTTGCCAGTAGAGCTATGCATTGTATTTTGTTAATACAAACTCCACCAAAGGCAAATATTGTTTTGATTGAGTCCTATTCTTTGATGTATAGCATGCCAAATGATCTAAGACTATCACGTTGGCCTCTTCTAATTGTCCATATATCTATTGATGGAAAGCAGATGAGAATTTTAGCATACTACCCACATTCTTAAACAAGCTCTTTCAAAATAGACTTATCATAACGTAGATTCCTATCACTTACTATAATCTCTAACATGCCATAATACTTAAATATCTACCATAGTGTAGATTCCTATCACTCATTATAATCTCTAGCATGTCATAATACTTAAATATTTGCTACATTAACACCCTTGCTATAAGAATAGCTTTGATCTTCTAAATAAGGATAAAATGTGCATGTTTTCTTGACCTATAAATGATAGTTGAGATGCCATAATTACTAGTAGATGTCCTCATAAGATCAAAGAAGAGGTCCATATCAATATTCTACCAAGGTCTATCAAGAATACATAAAGGAAGCAATAGCCAAATAATCCTTTCCTATCATATCTCTCTTCTTAGCCGGTGCTACCAAAACTCCAATGCTTACGTTATTGATGTAAGTTCATGAACTCAAATGAGTCATACTAAAGAAATCAATTGTGCTTCCAACATTGAATTGATATCAATGTGCCCAATGCATGTACAAAAAAAGCCCTCAATATCATGCTTCAAATCCGTCCAAAAGAAAAGGTGTTGAATTACCTTAATAATCACATCAATGCCTCTATGTCTTGTGTAAGGAGGAGTGGCACATTCTTCAATGCATGCCAATTGTGTAGAGATTTAACTTTTCCAACATCCATGCAAATACCATCAATAAACACAATGTGCCCCAGAAAAGTGAAGTTTTTTTCAAGAAGGATTCATTCTTCTTATAATTGATGACCAACCCATTTTTCTTGAGTTCATCAAAGAAAATGGCCAAATGTTTGCACGACAACAAAATTCTTCATTCTTCAAATGCATGTCATATTATCAAACAATATATCCACACAAAGGCCATGTGCAGTCAAAAAATCCTATCCATCATTCAACTAAAAATGACCAGAGCATTTGTAATCCAAATGAAATCATCAATAACTCATATAAATTAATTGAAGTCTTGAAGGTTGTCTTATGTACATCACTCAAGTCTAATGCATATTAGATGGTAGCCACTATTTAAGTTAATACAATTGAATCTAGTTAAGCCATGTAATCTACTATATCACACCATCGATTCTAGGAATTGGAAAGTGACTATTAATGGTCACCTTATTCAAAGCATGATAATCGATGCACACACTATGGCCAATCCTTCTTTTGCACAAGCAATACAAGCAATATGGGGATGGGCTTAGCTTATTCAAACCCTTATCCAACAACTTTTGATCTTAACTCATAATCTCCTCTTTCTAAGTTGCACTTACTCTACAAGGCAACTTATTCAATGGATTACTACCAACATTCAAATGAGTAGCATGATCTTGTGGTCTTTTTGGTGGCAACTCACCATGCAATGATAGAAAACCAATCCTCAAACTCTTTTGAGAATGTTATACATTCCTTATCCAACTTAGACACCTTACAAGCTAATTCATTAACATCAAGACCTTTTGCAAAGACAAAGTACACAAAAATGTGATTGTTCATGAATTATGATATGGCTAAAGAAAATATAATAAGAACACTTTCTCCTTTTAGTTTTACATCCAACACATGGTTTTTTCTATATGCTAAAGGGTCATCTCCTTACCCATGCATGTACCTTATCGTATTGTGCCATCGCAAGCAAAATATCATATCCATCAAGAGGAGCGATAAAGATCTCTTTGGCATGCACATAACTCTAGATGTGCAGCCAAAGCTTCCTAGTGATTGGTGCCACAAGCTCTACATGACCACTTGTTGTACCTTCACCCATAGACCCCATCTCATCCTCTTTAATGCCAAGTTTTGCAACTAGAAATCTAGAGATAAAGTTTGCATGAGCTCATCAAAGAATGTCAATGCATTTTGATCTCTAACTTTGCCCCATATCCCTATTTGCAAAGTTTTTAGTTTGTTACCTTTTCGGATAAGCTTGTGCAATGTGTCCTTCATGTTCACATACAAAGCATTTATTTACAAAAATTTCCTTATGTTTATCCTCACTTTTCCAAGGTCTTTTTCTCTAACTCCCCCTTAGCATTCTTAAAGCCAAAAGACTTTCTACATAGCAATGCATCTATTGTATATGTTGTCTCTATTAGTTGAGACATGTGGGTTATAATCATCTTAAAGACAAAATACTTTCCATACTATAGTACATGTTGTCTATATTAGTTGAGACATGTGGATTATAGTTGTCTTTATGGAAAGACCTCTAATTTCCTTTGACAGACCACAACAATAGTTTTTAATATGTGAAAAGAGAGGCACATGTCTATTACAAAGGGATTGGCAACAATTATTCCCAAAACTTCTTATTGTACTCTTCAAATTAGCACACTATGAAGCATGCAATTTATGACTAAATCATGACATCCACCTCAAATCTCTTGTCAACCAAATTGAAGCAAACAATTGAATCCAAGTGGATGGTGCCCTACCTTGCATTAGAATATAAACTCACCATTGCAACACCTTTAACAAATGTTATGGCCTGTTGTACTTTAGATGACTCAATGAAGCTACCCCCAAAAAAAGCTACATTGAATTATTGAACAAATATCAATGCTTTCCAGCTATCTTGAGTACCACTGGAAGTATCAAACTTTTCAATTCTACCTACTTTCTTGAAATCTATAGTTTTGACCTAAATAACTATGGCGTAAATAGGTGGCTAAAAGTGGCACATTTGCTACTACGACATTCTAACCAAAATCACTAAAGATAGCATTTTATGGACCAGCCCCAACCCCGTGGTTATCAAGCATGCCAATAATTTTAAAAACATTCCCAAACACCCCAAATTGCATGCCAAATATCACATCAATGAGATGATATAGGATTTTTGGTGTCATTGCCATTCCAAATTATATATATCTAGGCATTCCATGTAGCCCTGGATAAGAACCAAATACATTAGTGCCATAAGAACCAATACCGTGCTTAGCCATAGCATGAAACACAAAAAGACGATTAAAATATCTTGGGTTTCCCACATGTTGAGACATATGTTGCTATCCCAAAGGCATAGAGTATGCATTTCCAATATTCCCATGTAGGTTTAGACAATGTCTCAAAGCAAACATTTGCATCTATTCATTAGATGCATGTGGTACATTTTGAGGCTAGGCCAAATCCAATTTCTAAGTTTCATGGTATCGCAAAGCATCGAGAGGTGGTTTCCCTTTTTCTCAAGCATCAATATCCTCTTTGTAGTGGAAACTCACACTCATCCGCTAAGACCCAAATACCGCTTATTGCTTCAAGTATTTCAAGCGAGCACAAATGGCTATCTCTCACCTAGCCGCCAACATGCCTTTGATCCTATGGGGGTGTAGTGAGCTTACCTTGATGCCCAAATGAGTAGCCTCCTCCCTTAAGCAAACCAGTAGCTCCATGATTCGAGATGTGAGCTCAAGCAACCTCAACCCTCCAGCTCCAAGCTCCATCCTCCATGGCCATGCATGAGATAAGAGGAGAAGAAGAAGAGAGGAGATGATGGAGAGCTTCTTCTCCAAGATCCCTCGCCCTCACACACTCACTCCGTTACACTCTTGCACTCCCTCTCTCAAGCATACACAAGCAAGAAAGAAGGAGAGAAGAAGAATAGATCACTTTTGCCACACACCAAAGAATGAGCTTCTCATTCACTTTTTTAGTTTATATACAAGCCCTGAATCCCTTGGGCACTCATCCCCTTTTTTACATGATGGACATCTTGCCAATGTCCTCTTTCCGTATTCCCTTCTAGTTGCCTTATTCCTTCATCTATGCCCGTTTTGACTTCACAATTTGCACAGGAGGGAGCTTGGTGCTCTTTTACAAAATTTTAGTGGCACCCTTGCATTTTAAGATGCGCCTTAGTCTTCAACTTGGCCTTTGAGGTCACCCTTGCATTTTTGGTTGTTCTTCTCTTATTCCTTTGCTTGTCTGCCTTTTTTAGCATTATTCCATATTTTCAAATTTTCATTTTCTTGCCTTGCATCGGGGCTAACATTAGCCCCCTCCTAGACGAGTGCAAGTCCCATGGCACTTGTGGGTCTGAGCTGATGAGGGTTCGGTGATTTGAAGGGTGGTCATCTGAGTTGATGATGATGGGGTTTCATGGGGATTGGTCCTAGGGAGAAGTTGATCACATGTTTAAGGTGGTGGAGGCCAAGAATGGATTGAGTGGATGACAAGGTCTCCAAAGTTGGTAGTTTGTAGCATTTGTATTTACCTGTAAAGAAAAGAATATGCACTACTTGGGAGGTGTGTCTACCTTACTGTGAAAGATGCGGGATCTAGAGCATGGCAGTGAGTTATGGTCGATGGAAGGAGAAGTGTGGACTCATGATGGAGAAGACAAAGACACTACTTGTTACACAAGTGAATTAGGTTCCAAGATTGAGACTTGGACTCATAAACACAATCTTGTGTATGTGGTCAATGACACTGACACTTCACTGAAAAGAAAAGAGTACTATCATTGCATTAAGAAAAGGAAGCAAGTACAATGCTTTATAGGAAAGTAGGAAACTGCAGTAGGCACCACTGTGCATATGGGATAGGTTAGCTTGCATGTCCTTGGCCCTGAAGCTCCATACAAAGAGGCTGTTTTGTGAGTGTGATTGCTGAATCTCAACACCCCTCCTCAATCACAACTAGAAAGGCACAAAGTGTGTAGAGGCTGTAATGAGAACCACCTGCAAAGTGTGGGCACACCACAAACATGGTAGACACCAGAGGCTGTCGCAGAAAAGGCTAAGTGTGGGCACCAAAACATGATGGACATCCAGAGGCTGTAAGAGAGGCCTCATAAAGTGTACAGGGACTGTAATGCCAAGTTACATGAGGAGTTTACAAAGCTTATGGCAGGAAGCATTAGGGCAAGGAAATACAAGGCTTTTAAAATAGTCTATCAGAATAATGAGAGTAGAAGGACTGATTAGTCTTGTCCTTCTGATCCTGGTGGTCTTCATCTTCATCTTCATCTTCTTCTTCATCTTTTGGTCCATGGTCTTCTTCTTCTTTCACAGCTGCAAGATAGGCCTTTTGGGACCTCTTTCTAGCATGACAGAACTTCTCAGTGTGTCCCGTCCTTTTGCAGAAGTCACAGAAGAGCGGTTCCTTTTTACCTTTGTATCTGTTGTTTACATATAACATTTGTTCATCCTTTGAAGTGCTGGGCTCTTCTTTGCTTTTAAGTTTCTTTTCTTCCTCTAGCAGAGAGGCTTTAATATCAACAAGTTGAGGATCAGGCATGTTGGTTAGAGTGGTTGATACATTATCATAAGCAGGAGGCAAACTTTTTAACAAGACACCAATACACACATCTTCATCCATTTTTAGCTTTATTCCTGCAAGTTGAGTAAGCAGGCTTTCCATGTAGTTCAGATGGGATGCCAGGGATGTATGAGGCTTCATATCAAGTCGGAAAAATTCAATTAATAGACCATACTTAGATAACTTTGACTGTGCACCAAATAGGGATTGAGGTGTTGGGATGAAGCGCCTTGAAGTGAGGGACAATTTCTCAGAAGGAAGCAAGTGAAGATATGCCCTGTAAGTGGAGATCTAGCTCCTCCAACAGAGGTAGGTTGCAGGTTGGCTATGGCTGCCAAGGGGTAGAGAGTGAAAATGGAGTTGGAGATGAAGTCAAACACTTGAGCTGAGTTGGATAGAGATTATGAGAAACTAAGAGAGCAGAGAGAGGACCTGAAACATGCTAAGCCATGCTCAGCTGCGCTCTGATACCATGTGAAAGATGCGGGATCTAGAGCATGGCAGTGAGTTATGGTGGATGGAAGGAGAAGTGTGGACTCATGATGGAGAAGACAAAGACACTGTTTGTTACACAAGTGAATTAGGTTCCAAGATTGAGACTTGGACTCATAAACACAATCTTGTGTATGTGGTCAATGACACTGACACTTCACTGAAAAGAAAAGAGTACTATCATTGCATTAAGAAAAGGAAGCAAGTACAGTGCTTTATAGGAAAGTAGGAAACTGCAGTAGGCACCACTGTGCATATGGGATAGGTTAGCTTGCATGTCCTTGGCCCTGAAGCTCCATACAAAGAGGCTGTTTTGTGAGTGTGATTGCTGAATCTCAACACTTACCGTGTTGTGCATTGTGCTTGTGCTAGTGGAACTGGGAGTTGGATCCAAGCTTGGGTGTTGTCCCATACTTGAGGACCCAATTCTTGCCTAAGGGGGTTGCAGTGAGTGTGGCTTAGGGAGACATGTCTAATCATAGGTGAGGGTGACCTTCCTAGGTATATCATGCCCTTGATATGCCCTAAGCGTGATGTGGGGAATCAAAATGGGCTAGTGGGTTAGGGACAGAGCTGGCCGACAGAAGCCACTGGATGCACCTAGCTTAAGGACCCCTATGTGCAGTGATTGTAGCCTACATGTAGTGAGATGATTTATCTGCTTTCTCCTGTGTTTTTCTTCTCATGATCTCTTTTTCTTTTCTTTTCTTTTCTCTTTTCTTTGTCTTTTCTCTTCTCTTCTTTTCTTTTTTTCTTTTTTTTAAAAAATAGAAAAAAATCTAGTCTTCATCATCGGAGTTATGAGAGGGAGGAGTTGGGGGCTTAAGAGATTTGTTAAGGAATCTCCAGCTTTGCATGTATCCTTTGAGGTTCATTCGTGCCTGGAGAGGAGTAGTGGAAAGAAATGGATGATTACAATGAGTGAAGTGGCTATCATTCATATATTCTAAGAGGGCTATGCAAAAAGAGGCAAGGAGGGTAGCTCACATCATTAACCTAGTCATAGCGCAGCTATCTATGCCATTTGGATCAAAAAAGAGTGGTGATAGGTGGTATTCTTGTGATATAAGCTCTTGCTTTAATAGTACCGTAAGTAATCTAAGATAATTACACGTAGTTAGGAAAGCTAGGTCTAGGCATGAAGTGAATTCGTTAAGGAAGTGGCTATTGAGTCGTATAGGTCTCGCAGCGTGAAAGTGAGGGCTTCCTCAGGCTTGGTGGCATTGGCATTGTATATTTTGGGGAAGTCATATCAACCATGGATGTCTAGATTGTAATCCACTCCTAACCTTCTTGGATATGGCATGAAAGTAGGGTTATTCGAAGGGTAGGGTGTTACCAAACAACATCGAGGTGTCCGTGTTGCCTTCTCAGATGTGCCTCCTCCACTTTGATTGGCATTCATAGCCTTCACTGCCTTATTGACTTTGTTCTCCCAGTAGTCTGGAGCCTCTATTCCCCATTGGGTAGGATTCTTCTCTCTCTCAGAGGTCCACCTATCTCCCAACCTCCTTTCAACATTGATCACCTCTTCCACCACCTTGGTTGATAATACCTTGCTCAATGGGGTGAGGAATCAGAAATCCAAGGCGAATGGTTCACGATTATTCTCTCTCTACTCCTAGAATATGAGTTCAACATTATAATTTATTGGGAAGCAGTCTTCCCTCGGTAGGATGGGCACTATTGGCACCACTGCTAGTTGAGCATTCAATCTTCTTCGTGCTTGCTCTAGCATGTGCTTTCTCTTATTTTTGAGCTCGGCTTTCCTGTCAGTAGGGGTGTCCACCTCCTATTGCACTTTAGGTCATGGGGAAGGAGGTTGTGGGACTAGCTCCTTCTCTTGTTGTCCTATTTCAAAGTGTTCTGCCTCTTCCACCTCCTTGTGTTCCTGTGCTGCTCCTTTGGTGAATCCCAATGCATCCTGTTCTTACATCATCAAGCCTACCCTTAGCAAATAGTTCCTTTAGTCTTGTAGGCTTAGGCTAACTCCTGCTACTTGTGTTGGCATATGCAACCCCCGTCTCAAGGCAATATGGGCAATCCCTAGCTTTCTTTTCAATGAATCAACAGCCTCCCCTTCTTCCATTTGGGTGACATCCATGATAGTGTTGAAGAAGGCGCATTGTTGGGTCTCCAAGCTCACTTGTGCGGCCTCTGCACCCTACTCTCTACGAGTACCTTGTGGAAGGTAGAGGAAGAAGTTGAGGAGTTAAGGAGGAGAGAAGAAGAAGACATAGCCCTAGCCATTTGCTTATCAATGGAGCAGCCCTCAAGGGAAGAAGATCTTGTTGCCATGAGCCCACCTAGATATGAAGGCCCAAGTTCTAGCACCTAAGTGCTAGAAGCTACAGCACTGCCAGTTGCAGAGGGCAAGGTAAAGGTCTGTTGCATCCACTTCCAACCAGCCTAGTGTCGACCACCCCAACAACCACAACCACCCAAGGCTCTACAACTAAAGTCAATGCTAGCAACATCATGGCCTAGGTGCAATTTTTGGTCAACAAAGAAATGGCCTAGGAGGGAGGTGAAGGAGTTCCAATGACAGAGACAAAGAGATCGATAGCAACAAATGCTAAGTTAAGGTAGGATTCTAAAAGATAGAAAATTGAAACATCCACAACTACTACCCCCATTGCACTGCCGTCATCCACAAATTACGATGAGGTTAAGGAACTTTTGACACAACTTGAGAGAGAAAAATAAGAAAAGAAGATAGGTGTTGTTGAGTTAGAGGCTGAAAAGGAGATTATGGCAGCCTTTCAACTAGAAAAAACCTGTCAAAGGAAAAAACCTACCAAGGAAGGAGGAGAACAAAGGTGGAAAGCAAAGCTTGTTGAAGAAGCACAAGCTCTCATGAGTATGCAATGATTGAATGAAGAGCTAGTAGTGTTGTACGAAGAGTTGCAAGGGGAGATGAAAAACCTCCAGGATGCCACGGAGTTGTTGAAAGCACATAGAGAAGAGAGGACCCTAAGGTATCAAGAAGACATAAAAATTTTGAAGAAGAAGGTCGCCTTAGAGCTAGAAGAGCAAAAGAGATTAGAAAGGGGAATTGAGGAGCAAGAGTAGAGATTGATGATCCTAGCTCAAAGGCAGGGAGAAAGCTTCAAAGAAATGAAAAAGAAGGTAGAAGAATAGACAACTAGAAGTGAAAGAAGGTAAAAAACTTAGCACACCATCTAGCTCATGTAGAAATGCCTTCCTCCTTCTCTCCTCTTCAACCCTCTTGGATTCATCTTTTATCCTTTTCTCCTCCTCTTTTTCTTTTCTCTTTCTTCTATCTTTGGCATTTTTGGACTCTCTTTAGGCTCTTTGCATGTATGTTCTCACTTTCTCCCTGTTCTCTTGTTCATCACTCTCCATCCTCTCATTGGATTGTTCCTGTTCTTGGTGGGGAGGGGACCTATCTTGTGTCTCACCAACTCCCACATCTTCTTGCACTTCCCCCAAAGCCTCTTTGATGATGGCCATCAATACCCCTCCAAACCCAATGGTTGAGGCCTTTGACGAAGACTTCTTCCTTGCCTTAGCGGTCATGGATTCTCCACCCACTGGTCTTCCACCTATGGCCAATGCTTTTTCTAAAGTCTATTGTCTTTCACACGAAGCTGTTCAGGTTTACTTCGTCCAGGGATTTGGCTGCAATGCTTTCCAACATAGGTACGCTGATTCGGCTCATCAGTGCATTATACCTATGTCTAGAGAACATGGCATGGACCATCTTCGCTTGTAGCTAGACTTCTGGATCTGGGATGTCAGCGAGACTGATGCCATTGTTGGTGTGGACCAAGATCTTGTCCATTCCAAGCATGTCATATACATCTCTTTTGGGTTGTTTCTCAACGTTGTTGGGCATGCCCAATGCTTTGCACCAACTCATGGCTCTGCTCGACCTCCACCTGGTGGGTTTCCTTTTCTTGATGCACCATTACAATGCCGTGGTTCCTATTGAAGGTTCAAAGGAATTCCGTGCACTTCTCATAGTCCACAGCTTTCCCGACTTTCTTCAGATACTTCTGCAGATTGGATTGCTTCACAATCTGTTTTACAGCCTGTTCTTCC
Source organism: Lygodium microphyllum (assembly GCF_053477565.2). Classification (NCBI taxonomy): domain Eukaryota; kingdom Viridiplantae; phylum Streptophyta; class Polypodiopsida; order Schizaeales; family Lygodiaceae; genus Lygodium; species Lygodium microphyllum. The sequence goes on along the minus strand of NC_141135.1, from coordinate 154,384,725 downwards.
ATGGCCACAAACTCCAAGTTTAGGACATGCCAGAACTTGAATTGGTTGAAAGCCCTTGTCTCCATTGAGAGGCCATATTTAGCTTGTTCCTCTTCCGAGAATGGAAATTTGCTGCCCTTCTCCTGACTTGCCATTGTGGGTCCCTGTCACAACACCACAGCTCATCATTAAGTTTCTTAAGATAACGAGTAGAGAGTGATTGTGCGCTCATAGAAAAAAAAAGCTTAAGTACAGAAAATGAATTTTCTTCACAATTCACACAATCCAATGAAGGTCCATGAGTTTTTTCTTAAAGTATATTTTTCCACCTTACCCCTCCCCCTTTGGAAATGGGAAAAATCCTTCCTAGGATTAAAGGTTGAAGGGTTAAGGCCATTCAACGCATACTCACGGTGTTTCACTTTTGCATGAGCCAAGCGTAGAAGTTTGGGTTGTACTCCATGTTAGCATAGTGGTCCATGTTGACAAGTTGGATGCTTACATGAGTGATGTAGGTGAGGACACCCAATAGGAAATCACCTGAGCCTATTTTGTTGGCAATGTGTAATTCCTCCTCTCTCAAAATGCGATCTAGATAGGGGTAAGTCATGATGTGCTCTTTGAGGGGCCAGTTGCAAATGGTGGTCAACACCCTATAGCATGTCGGGGCTACGTAAGTTGGGTCATATTTCGAGGTCTTGATTGCACGTCTCTGCTCAAAGTTGGTCATGATTTGGTAGCCCTCTTGCTCCCATTGAAGTCGGAGAGCATACCATTGTTGCAAGAAAGAGGAGTCATTGGCAGCCAGCTATTTCAACTCCTCAATTTCTTGATCGGTGGCAAGGATCATGCCCTTGTTGTAAGACGTAATGAGGCATTGCTTGCATGCTTGTTTGTAGGAAACCTTAGTGACAATGAGTTCCTCAGTTGCTTGGGGAGCCTTAATTAATACAAGTTTCGATTCTTCCCATGAGCAAGATAGTGTGCATACCTCTATTGCTAAAGGCTCATCTAAAAGACCTAGGTCTAATCAGTTATAGCGTTTAGCAAGTGTAGAAAATGTGACATGCAAACACTGAAGGCAACCAACCAAGTCATCCCCTATATTTTCAACTAAGTTTGCAGCCAAGATAAGAATCAATTGTTATTTGTAAGAGGGTTTAAGACCTACTGGAGGTTGGGGTTTGATTGGACTCAAAATTGTTGATAGTACCTTGTATGGCCTAGGAAGCATTGAACTCCCTTGTAATCAGTTGCTGGTGGAAGATCAACGATAACCCTAACTTTCGAGAAGTCGGTGGCAATGCCATTCTTTGACACCACATGCCCTAGGATGCATCCATGCTTTACCCAAAATTGGCACTTCAAGGGGTTCAATGATAGACAATACAGTCTATATCTTTTAAAGATTTCTTGGAGCTTGTCTAGGTATTCCTTCCAATTAGAATGAACATATAAATCGTCAACAAATACCTCTAACTCTCGCCTAAGCATGTCTTTGAAAATGGCACACATGAGCCTTTAGAATGTGGCCGATGCATTCGTCAACCTGAAGGGCATGACTATGTAGGCAAAGATGCCTCACTTGGTAGTGAATGCAATCTTGTGCCTATCATCAAGATGCACTTGCACTTGATTGTATCTGGAGAAGCCGTCCAGAAAATCGTAGGCCTTTTTACTAGCTACCCTCTCGAGCATATGCTCAGTGTACGGCAGCGGATAATTGTCTCTCTTCGTGGCAGCGTTGACTTTCTTGTAATTGACACACACTCTGATCTTTCCATTCTTCTTCATTATAATCACTAAGGGTGACATCCTATTGCTTGTGCTTGATTTCATAAATGAATCTTGCTCTTAACAACTTATCAATTTCCTCTTTGATACCATGATCATGTTTGGGATTCATTGGATATGGTCGTTGCTTGACTGACATTGCATTGGGTGTCAGCGAGATGCTATGAGTCACTACACTCAAATCTACCCCTTTTAGCTCATCAAGGGACCAAGCGAATACATCTATCTACTCTAGCAAGAGAGCAATAAGAGTTGCCTCCTCTTCCTCGGTCAAGTCATTGGCCATGAAAACAGGACGGGGCATCTCCCCTTCCTTAGTTATATTGACCTCCTTGACTTTGGCGGGTCCTTCTATAGGCTCACTCGCTTGCCCTTATCTTTTGGCTCCCAGCAAGACTACTATCCTATCGCCTTTCTTAAATCCTGTGAATCGTTTCGATAGGTCTTGCAGCTTCCTCTACTCCTCAGCTTGTGGATCCCTAGGTTGTTTCCTTCTTTCCCCCTTCAACCTTCAATGCCTTAGGTGGACTGGTAGGTCTCCTTTGGTGCGTTTGGTCTTAGGTGGTTGGGCTATCTCAGGATCTCTATTTGAGCTTACTTCTGACTTGAAATTGAACTCTCCATCTTCGCTAGAAGAGGGAGTTTCTCCCAGAGGTTGTAGCTCCAACATAATTCTATTCTGAGTACTGGTGTGGCACTTGGTTGGGCAAGACCTTCTCATTCATAATCAATCACTCCTATGTGCTCCAACTAGGTGTGATCACAATCCATTCGCATGACTCCTTTCTTGATTATGAAGATGTTCTTCTTTTGCGGTTTGTAGTCTACCCATATTTATTCAATCACATGTTCCTCATTGTCGTACTCTATCGTGTCAATCTCTTCTTCGCTCTCGTCACACTAAAGGAACAACAGTCTCCATACTCATCATCAGAACTATCCTTGTCCAATTGCTTGATATCTCCTATGTTTTGATACTGCGGTTCCTTGTCATCAGTGACTAAGGCCCAGTTTAGATCATGCAACTTGGTCCATCACCAGTTGTGTTTGTCTAAGAAGTCCTTGAGTGCTTTAAGATTTGTGGTTGGGTTACCAGCTAATTTGTCCGTCAGATGCTCTAAGATCTCGTGGAGCTCTCGTTTGTTGTTTGAGATGTGGGATGTGACAGAGGTGAGTTGCCCATGCGGGCTTCTAGCCATCATGCAGATTGGTACTAAGGGTGTATCTCTGGGCTTACTGACTGCCTTAGCAGTTTGCTCATATTTCTCATTATCCAAGAATGGCAAATCAATTGTGGCTAGCACATGCATCCAATCTCGCTCATCCTCGAGGCAAGGGATATACTTGGTCAGTGGCGCATAAGATTTTCTAACTTGTGCATCTCGCTTCAGCATGGCCGAGATGGTGTCTAGGTTGGCTGGTGTAGTCTTCCAAGTATCCATCTCTACTCTCACTGCTTTCGTTTGATTGCCTAAGAAGGTTAGATTTTTTCCCCAATCTTCTATGACTCGTGTGTTGCGCATCTAGGGTCGGCCTAATAGGATATCGTAGTCCACTCCTTTCATGATTATGAAGTCCATAGAGAACTAGACCCTTGCGATCTTCAATGGCCAATTTTTCAACACTACGGATGGCTTTACTTTTGTTTTGTTAGTCAATGTGATGTCAAACCTAGCATTCTGTGGCTAAGTACATTAACTCATGTCCCCGTGTCTATAATCCCTTTCCTCATGGTATCACCTACAGCTAGGACCAGCAAGACTATGTGCATTTATGTGCCTTCTTAGAAAGCATTAACGTGCAAGGAATTGGGCATGAAGTGCAGCATCAAGCTTAGTATTTGTGTTACTGCATTATGGTCTTCCAAGTCAACTCTCGTTTGCTCTAGTGATCCTTCCACCTATTGCTTTAGCTCCTGCCATAGTATCAAATGCTACCTAAGAAGATCTCCTAGGCTCAAAGTTACATGGGTGGTCACTAGCATTGTGAGGAGATTGCTAGCCGCTTGCTTCTCTCCTAATTCTGCACTCCTTGGCCAATGGCATTGACTGGTTTGCTGGTCCATAGTGTTCAAGCTTCGTCTAGGCGGCACAATTTGAGGTGTGGATGCGTCTCTCAGTCATGTGGGAGAGACTGGTGTGCTTATGCTAGAGAGATCATCGATCTCATCCTCCAAGTTGCGCTCAACATCCTTTAGGTCCTCCTAGGCCTCTCATCCTCCAAGATGTGCTTATGCTAGAGAGATCATCGATCTCATCCTCCAAGATGGGCTCAGCATCCTTTAGGTTCTCCTAGGCACCTCTCACCCATTCCTTGACCTTTTCTATGTCTTTGAGTTGGCGCTTTGGGTTGGGATACTCCCCTACCTTAGCACTCCCTTTCTCATCAATCTTTGGGGCAAACATTTTTGCTTCAACATTTGTGACTTTCTTTTTAACAAGTAGTGTCTTTGGGCTCTCGGTTTTTAGCGTGACCTTTGCTTCGCCTTTCTTCTTCCTTTGCCTATGGCTCTTTTTCCCTATTGAGCCTGTGTCTAGGTTACTAGGCTCTAGCAATGATATGCTGTCCTGCGTCATCTATGTGCATGTCATAACATGCAATGGGATGGGCATGGCCTCCTTGTCGAGTGTTTTGACACTAAACAACCCCAATGGAACTAATGGTACAATTGCCGGCCAGAGGATGGTTTTCATCTAAGGCAATTAGCAAAGAGGTGGGTGATTCCACTCTTAGTGCATCAAAGATCAGCCTTATCAAGATTGGTTTTCTCCCTCTCTTGCTCCCTCTTGGGGCAACGTCGTGAAGAGATGTGTCCTGGTTGACCGCAAGTCCAACAAGAAATTGGCTCTTGGGTTTGCCCTCCTAAGCCTCTACCTCTTCCTCTTCCTAATGCCATCACCAGCACTAGTCGATAGTCTATGAGAATTGGATTGCCCTCTTCATTGTACGAGATGTAAGGGTTCACATAAGGCTCCTCATCATTCAGCTCCTCCACATAGTGGACTGGAGTATCAGTCCGTGGATGGGTTACGTAAGGTCCAGGTGGCCTAGGCATGCATGTGGGATTGACTTCCATCCTAGGGATGACTGGCTTTACATCGTTAGGTGCTGGAAGGGCCAATGGGGCTTCTCTCCCAAAGAAATTCAGAGGCCTATTCCCTAGGTAAGACTAGTTGTAAGGCTGCGAGTATGGGAGTCTCCTCCGCAGCCTGCATTGCATGGCATTGTGGCCGAACCTATCACAATTGGCACAAGGTTAGGACCTAGGGTCTCGACACTCCACTGGAAGGTGGCTTCCACCACAATACACACATTGGACATGTGGGCACGTAGGTCTTCTCACCATCCCTTGTAATCTGGCTAGCTCCATTTTCATCTTTGCTAGCTCTTGGCTTGGGTCAACACCCTTCCCTTTGTCTTGGTTGCTTGGGCATGATCATTCATTAGATGTTGTTGCCCTTTTTGAGGCTCTAGAGCTAGCTTTGCCCTGATTTGAGCTCCTAGAGCTTCTCTCCTTGAGTTGATCGTCCGCTCGTATGGCCTCTTCAAAGACCCTAGCTATTGTATCTCTCTACAAGCTTGAGTTGCATGTCGAGGCCTTGTAGAGTTCCTCACTGTGTATTCTGTTGATAAACACGGTGGACACCACTCTCTTCGTGGGTCGTTTGTTATTTGGGATTCTCTTATAGAGACTTCGCACGTGAATAACATAGTTCTTGATGTCCTCTTCGTCCCTCTGCTTGACATTCATTTGGTGAACTATAAGATTATCCGAGTACCCAGCCTTCGAGAATCTCTTAATGAAGAGACTCTTGAGGTTATTGAAATTATTGTGCTCCATGGTGTCTAAGCTGGTGTACCACGTCCTACCCTTATCGCCCAAGCATAGGCCGAAAGCTTATGAGTGCTAAGTAAGATCAATGAGGCCGTTAGCCTCGCAAACCTGCTCAAATTGCTCTACGAAACTATACAGGTCGTTGCCTCTAATTGGTATTTGTCTAGTTGTTTCGCAACTATGGGGATTTTTTATTGGCTCTTGGAGCCCTGGGTAACTCCTGATCCTACACGTTATGACATTGCTAGTACTGCTACGCTTTGTTCTGTTGATGTGTTGTCTTGATCCTGCTTGATTTCTATTTGCTAGGGCTTGGGCTTCTCGCATTTCTGTGTCCTACCGCAATATCCTAGTCTATTGTTGTTGATTGTATGCTGCTATGCTTTGCAAAGCTTTCCACACTACCTTTTCTTCCTCCTCGAGGTTTGCTATGATGTCTTCTAATTGTCTGCCATGGTGGTCCAGCCTAGTTTGCGTGTCATATTGATTTACCATCTGTTGGATTTCAACCAAGAAATCCCCCAAGTCAAGGTCTTCGTTTCTACAGTTTGTACTAGTTTCTGTCACATCTACGGTCTATTGCTCCGCCAAGTTATCGATGAGGTTGATCAAGTCGGGTGGTGTCATGCTCCCAATGGTGTCGATCCTTCTATGTGTCTAGCTTTCCATGTTGCATCTCTCACTTGGTCCTACCAATTGGGGCTCTTGATCACCCGTTTAGGTTTGAAGGTCATCACCTATTGGTCGGTTTGTTTTGTTTATTAAGTCTAAGTGTATTTCTTCTTATTTATAAACAATCCTCAATTTATGTTCACTCAATATGTGCGTGGTGCTCTCTTCTGTGCATTGTGCAAAATTAGGCTTTCAGTTTTTTTTTTTCGAGTGTATGAGATGATCCTTTTTCATTGGGCACCCACCCCCTTTTTTATATTCATTTTTTGAGTTTATATACAAGCCCTTAATCTCTTGGGCACCCACCCCCTTTTTTATATGATCGGGCATCTTACCAAGGTCCTCTTTCCCTATTCCCTTCTAGTTGCCTTATCCCTTCACCTATGCCCGTTTGACTTCACAAATTGCATAGGAGGGAGCTCAGCACTCTTTTACAAAATTTTAGCGGCACCCTTGCATTTTAAGATGCACCTTTGTCTTCGACTTGGCCTTTGAGGTCACCCTTGCGCTTGTGGCCTTTCTTCTCTTATTCCTTTGCCTAGCTGCCTTTTTTCGCATTATTTCATATTTTTGAATTTTCCTTTCCCGCCTTGCATCAGGGTTAACACTCTTTCTCTTGCTCATTTTCAACATCTCAAGGCATTGAAATACCCAATTTCATGAACCAACCCTACATTTTCACCATGCTACCCATGTTGAGTTCCCTTTCCATGATCAAGAAGTGCACTATTTTCATTGTTTTTCAACTCCTTAGACAAAGATGCATCATCATAACAAGATTCTTCACTACTTACAAAGATGATTGATAAATTTTGTAAAACATGAGGACAATTTGAGTAGTTTTCTTACCATTTGGTTGCAATCAAGTGCCATTGGTCCAACTACTCAAGAGAGTTGATGAATCCAAGCAATCAAACCATGTAGCTAGCCTTCGTTGATTGAGAGGGTGGTAGATCCTTGATTTACTTAGTAGGAAATTTTCACTTAAAATAAATAAATTTAGCATACTACAAACTTTGGGCTAGATTTCCCACTTGAGAAGAGACAAGTTGATGCCCCAAACCTTGCGCCCCTTGTGTATTTCTTTTTTGATTATTCCATAAGTTGACTTATGACAACATAGATAGGCCAAAGTTCTAAAAATAGGAGACCTACCTTAGGAGTCTAAATCCCTCCAAGTTCCTTCAACAAACATAACCCTCAATTCCAACAAATCAAGGCTCAATCCCTAACCATCTAGAACAATTTTTTGTGTGCTATAATCAACAACCTTAATCCCCAATTTGCCTTGTCGTAGTCCACAAAATCTCTTCCAAATTGCTATAAATTGACTAAATTTAGATAAAATTTCACAATTAATTGAGGCATGCATGCAATCATCTTGGGAGCAGTCATGTAGACCTTAATTCATGTTGATTATAGTCCTAAATATGGAAATTTTCAACATTAGCACTTGAGATCCAAAAATGATGCATCCAAGAGTGGTCTCATGTCCAAATATGGCTAATGACAATAGTTTCTTGTCGAGAGAATGCTTAAAGGTAGACTATTGCAAGAGGATAGAGTAATCTAACTTTTCCTAACCCAAAGGTGTTGAAACAAGTTGCCTCTCAATTTCCTTGCCTTTAGGCCCTTTCCTCCCATCTAAATGGTCATGTTAATGCTCATTGCCATGTGGCAAGTTAGCTCTTGATAGTTGTAGACTTGCCCATGCAATATTAGCCTTGTAACTAAATTTTCAACAAATTTGTAATATAGCAAATCGAGAAATAAATACCCTTGCTCAAGTTTTGGCTAGCACCCAACCCCAGTTTTAAATTGCTAACTAAAATGAACCTAAAAGTGTTTATAATGTGTGAACTATTCACAAACCTTAGCCCAAGAAATTAAAGAATTTAAGTCTGTCACATCTTTAACATTGAACATTAATCCCAAGGGGCAATCTAATGCATTTGGTAAGATCTGTCTCAGATACTTAGTGTTTTGTTGAAATTTTGAGGTTGTTCATGTGCAAATCTGGTAAGATTCATAAACTCAATGGACCTTGTCATTTCATGAACAACTTGCAAGTATTGAGTGTGGCATACAATATTTGGATACTATCAGACACATTACACGTGTTGCTTAGTATATTCTTATGTGTACTAAGAATAGTATGGTACCCGGATAAGCATGTTGATTATAAAGGTAGATTTGTGGGTTTTGCTACACAATGTCTAAGGGATTTAACCAAATCGTCAATGATAAGCTTGATAAGTACAACTTCCATGCTTGGAAGTTCAGATTGACTAATATCCTTATGGATAAAGTTTATTGGTACAACATCAAAGGAGATAAGGCTAAGGCTCCAGAGTTAGTAGAGGAAAACGTCATTCATGAGGAGACCAAGGCATTTAAGGAATGGAATGAGGGTGCTCGGAAAGTTATGTACTAGCTTTTCATCAGTGTTTTAGACAATATGATTGCATATATACATGATGTAGATTGTCTCACAAAAGCATATAATAACATGGTCAAACTGTTTGGTACAAATACCAAAGCTAGAAAGTTGTTGTTGAAGTCTAAGTTGAATAATGTTAAGCATGACAATTTGTCTATTAATGACTATCCATTCAAGATTAAGAGCATTGTTGAAGCTCTTGGATCTATTAAAGTGCAGATTGATGTTGCTGATATAATGTTGCATGTTTGGATGGCTTGGGTGAGGAGTACAAGTAGTTTCGAGCCTCCATCAACACAAGAGACACCATCCCTGATTTTGTAGATCTAATATCTATGTTGATATTAGAAGACAAAAATTTAAGACTTACTGCATCTTTGTCACAAAGCAAGATTAGTTTAGAATAGGTGATCTACTCTAACACAAGTAGAGATAGAGGTCATGGTGGTAGAGGCCACAGTGGTGACCATTATGAGCAAAATCAAGGGCAATCTCATGACTCACAAGAGTAGTCACATACAGGTGGTAGATACTAGTCTTGAGATAGGGGGAGCCATAAAGGACGTTACAAACAGAATGTAAGTTACGATAACAAAGAATGCTATAATCGTGGTTAGAAAGGTCATATTTCATATAACTATCTAGAAAAGAAAATAGGTGGAAATAACAGAAATGGGAGAAGACAATACAACAATTATGCATCTATTAGTAATCAGGTTGATAATGAGAAGTTGTTTGTTATGCAACACATGATGAATGTAGTAAATACAATGTATCAATAGTAATGATTGATGATGTATGGTATGTGGATTCATGTGCCTCTAACCTAATGACATCTCATGGAGAATGGTTTAGAGAAATGAAAAATCTTGAAATGCCTGACTTTGTGGAAATACGTGGCAATACAATACATCATATCGCTCATGTTGAAAGTGTCCCATTGTCTATGTAGGATGGAAATGTTCAATGTCTAGTTAATGTGTTGCATATGCTTAACATCACAAAGAACTTGGTTTCTGTTGTACAAATGATTGAGCAAGGATTGCAAGTAAAGCTCAATAAAAATGGCTGATTTATAGAAGATTTCAAGAACGGATGTAAACTAGTTCCAAAAGACATGCATGTGGGAAGGATGTTTACCTTGGATGTAAATGTACTCCATCGCTGAAGGCTGCTACGTTTGCACAAGGTGTAGGAGTTATGGCTAATATTGACATTTGGCATAAATATATTGGCTATGTAAATGTGCACCAGTCAAAAAATATGTTGTTACATGAAATTGTGATGGTGGGCTTGCCTAAGTTCAAAGTGATTGATATACAAAAAGTGTGTGAAGCATGCCAATTTGGAAAACAAGTAGGGCATGCATTTTCTCATGATATATATGCAAGCAAGCATTTACTTGATATTGTACATTCAAATGTGTGGGATCCTACAAATATGGCATCAATGTTGGATGTAAGTATTATGTAGTTGTTATTGATGATCATACAAGGTATGGGTGTACTTCATAAAGGAGAAAAGTAAGGTGTTCTTTCACTTTCAAGATCTTAAAAACTTGGTTGAGAAACAAATAATTGTGTAGATTAAATACTTGAGGTTAGATCGAGGGGAAGATTACCTCTCCAATAAAATCAATATTTTCTAAAATAGTATGAAATTCAAAGGTAGTTTATATGCAAGTACACTTCACAACACAACGGTGTTGTTGAAAGGAATAATAAACTTATTGTAGAAATTGCACGAGACTTGACGGCTAAAAAGAACATGCCTCATTATTATAAGGTTGAAGCTATCTCTACAACTATGTATATTATTGGCAAGACTCTTATTGCTACAATGCATGATGTGACACCAAAGAAGAAGTTTACTGGCAAGAAAGTAAATTTGTCACATGTTAAGGTATTTGGATACATTGCTAATGTATATGTTCATGATGAGCTAAGAAAGAAGTTAGATCCAAAAGTTCAAAAGTGTGTATTTATAGAATATTTCCTTGAGCAAAAGGGTTACATGTGTTATAATCTAGTTACACACAAGTTATAGGAGATGTTGTGTTTGATGAGATGAGTAGTTGGTATGTTGCTGAAAAACTCGTTGTTGTAGATGATGCAAAAGAAAAGGTAATTGGAGAAAATGCGAGTCCACAATCACAAATATTGAGTGGGTCAAAAGAGTATTTTTCTAGTATGTCCATTGAGAGACCATGAAGTGGTAGATTACGTGTGAATAGCACTCTTACAAGTACAAAAAATGCATCATACAAGGAAAAAGAAAAGGTGGTTGAGTCATTTGGTGTACCGAATGTTTCTATAGGCTATTCACATGTAGATGGTGAGCCTAATGGCTCAAATCAAAGTATGGATGAGGATTTCCATATTGCAGATGTTTTGCATGTGTGGTGTAAGGAAAACCAAGGGTGATGCATAAGGATCATAGAGTACTCTACAAGTGTGGAGGTCGACAAGAGTAAGGTATCCTATAAACATGTTGACATATGATGGTTATGTTGCTTACCATTATACATATATGGAAAATGTTATAAAATCAGCTGAGCCCACTTATTTTGAGAAAGCTATTTGTCATGTACATTGGGAGAAAGCCATGGATGAAGAAATGGTTACATTGGATGTCAATCAAACTTGGGATTTGGTGCCACTACTACCTAAAGGAAAGAAAGCTATAGGTTGCAAGTGGATTTACAAAGTAAAACATAATGGGGATGGTAGTGTGAGTAGATATAAGGCAAGAATGGTTGCAAAAGGTTATGCACAAACTTATGGCATTGATTATTAGGAGACATTTGCTCCAATGGCAAAGATGGCCACTACAAAAAGCTATCATTGTAGTGGCTACAACAAAATGTTGGGTTTTGCATCAAACATATGTAAAGAAAGCATTCTTGCATGGTGAGTTTCAAGAATAAGTGTACATGGAGCAGCCACAATGTTATGAGAGCATGGTTGATCATGATTATGTGTGTAGGCTATGCAAAGCCTTGTATAGGCTAAAATAGGAACCAAGAGTACATAATGACAAGATAGCATGGTATCTTGTCTCTATTGGTTTCCTTGTTGGAAATGTAGATCACTCGCTTTATGGCCATCAAAGTGATAGGAGCATTGTTGTGATTACTTTGTATGTGGATGTTGTATGTGGATGATTTGATTGTTTGGGGTGATAATGAGCAAGAGGTGGATCATGTGAAGAGTCTTCTGAAGGTGAAATTTGACATAAAAGTTTTGAATGAGCTAAAGTACTTTCTTGGCATTGAGGTGATACAAACATTTAAGGGGATATGACTCTCAGAAAGGTAATACATCTTAGATATGTTGATGAAGTATGGTATGGCTAATTATAAGCCAATCTCAATGCCATTAGATCGGAATGTGAAATTGAGTGCTAATATGGCTGAGATATTGGAGAACCCCACAACATACACGAAGATGGTGGGAAGTTTGATCTTCACTACTATTACTAGGCCAGGTTGTAACTATATAGCTCGCTTAGAGAGTCAATTTATGCAAGCTCCTCCTAAGCCTCATTTGGACAGTGTGAGATGTACCTTGTGGTACCTTAAGGCCACATTGGATTATGGTATCTTTTATGAGGCTAACTTGATGGTGCGATTATTTGGTTATACTGATGCAGATTGGGCAAGTAGTGTGTTTGACAATAAGTCCACTAGTGGCTATGTATTTTCCTTTGGGAATGGGGATGTGACTTGGAGTAGTAAGAAATAGCCCACTATTGCATTATTGAGTATACTTTGGGATGGATCGACTAACTTTCCTTTCCAATTACAGGTTCTTTGTCACACGACAGACTTTATGCCTAGTGTTCAAGTATCCTAAATGGAGGATGCTCAAGGGTAAATGGTTGTGCCTTGATCAAGACACGCATGAAAGTGCAGCTGTGGATGCTACTATCATTTGTGAGGGCCGCGAGCCCCAAGTGTTACAAATCAAGGATGATTGGTCCTTGAGTATAATGCCCAAGAAATTACAATGTTAATGTAGAATCCATATGTTAGCTTCTATTTTAAATTAGATGGTAGGAAAATTTGAAGCCAAGCTGAGGTTACTATTATTAGTGGAATGTATGTGGCTCCACATATTTGAGAAATTGTAGTCTCTCTAAAAATCCCAACACCACAAGTTGTAATATCCAACACTTATAAATTTTCAGATTTTTTTTGTCAATAGAATATTGTCGCTTATAAATTTGAAATATTTAAAAATTATGATATTTATGCAAAATTATACACTTGCTATAAACTTTTCACATCAACATATTTACATATGCATGTAAACTTTACAAATACGTAAGTAAAGCCATAACTAAATATCATATATGAATAGCCCTTAATGGTTTAAAACTTAAGGTTTTTAAGGTAGAACTAGTTTAGTTCTTGTTTTATTGTTTCATTTCACACTTTTTCTCTTTATCTCTTTATATCCACCACATCCCTCCTACCTGCTACGATGGATGCTCGTGCACACTTTGACGAGTGGATCCACGAGACTATCTTTGCCAGCCAGGGTGGCAAGATATTTCAGGTTTTCTCTAAGAACTTCAACCTTGAAAGCATACTCTCATTGCTGGATCCCCCCCTTCAGGTTTTGGAAGACTTTGTGAGCACCATTGCTACCTGCACATACTCCATCGAGGGATCCAACATGACTTGGGTGTCTCTTGAACAACTCATGGTATTTTAAGCATGGAAGAATCACCAAAAAGTGGTGAATACGTGTCTGGCCCACGTGGATCCTTCGCACAGAGTATGCATTGTTCCCATGAGCAGTGCATCATGTACAACACCTTTGGATCTCGTGGAGTGTGATTGCACATTGGCAATTTACCTCCTTGCATTGTATACACCCCTAGAGGAGAAGAGTGATGAAGATACAACTCCACATGTTGTTGCTATCACACAGATAGGAGAAGAGCTGATTGAAGAGCTAATAAATGTTGAAGAGGAACATTGGGTGGTGGCAAAGCAAGGGTCGGCTCTCATGGTGCCATCTTTTTCAAAACAGCCACAAGTTGACAAACCCAACCTTGCCTCCTTGACGCCCATTGAAGTAGATGGTGTACAATACTTGCTTTTGTTAGATGTGCTGCAATACTTGGAAATGAAGAAAGACGAGTTGTTTTCCATCCTAGTTAGGGATTCAATGGAAGACTTGATCGATTATGATTACATGGATGTGTATCTAACGATGGCAGAGATTGGAAGATATGATGGCACAAGCTTAGATACAGTGAGTGCCATCATAGCAGTATAGGAGCATATTACCTCAGTTGAAGAAGATGACACATGGTAGCCTTCCATAAGAAGTACTCACCACAAGGGCAAGAAACATTCATGAAAATTTGAGCTTTGACCAAGCTTGGGCCTTTTCGAGCAATACTTATGATATCTAGCTTGGAGAAGGTGGTGATAGTCAATCGGCCAAAGCTTCTTTACTTGTTTGACCAAACACGTGGTGGAGCAATGTGTGTGCTTGCTACATTAGGTGACCTTGCTAAAGTGTCAGATCCACTTCTCCTGGTGAAAGAGGTGAAGGGGGAGCATGCCATTTTTGAAGCAAAGAAGGAACTTCTATTTTCATTAGAAGCTGGCATCTCCTCTCCACTGATAAAAAAGCCAAGGAACAAATGAGAGTTCTTGTTGGCCATCGATTTTTTGTATCTGCCATCAGCATCAGCCATCGTATGCATATTTTTTGATCAATATAGGATATTTTACATTGTCCCTATAAAGAAGTATTTATTGATAAATGTGTGGTTCATGTAAGTGTGACGATAATGTTTGGTACGTGAATGACGCATTCGCATAAGTTACCATAATCCAATTTAATTATGTTAACATATAGTACTGCACTTGAGATTGTGCATAGGTAAAAGAGTAACTCGTATCCATACATATTACTACTTTCGATGTGTGCGTACGTTAAACAAAAATTAAGAGTCGTGCATTTCAATAAACTAAACAAAAATAACTTTACTCAATTATTTGAATTCAGTACACATCGCATGAGATATTATGTGTATATATATAAATATTCAAATGTGGCAGATTATATAAAATGTTTTGGCATTCCACTATACTATGGTGCTATGACACTCATTACAAAACCTTGTATCATTAATCTCATAACCTATGGAGGAGCCTCCTTGCCGTGTCGAAGCCGAACGATAAAGTTCATGTCTTTATGTATGATTATGATGCGCTTTGCATGGATAGCCACTAGTTGTGTATCATTGAACAAGTCGATGAGAAACCCCTTTGCAGCCGTTTGCAAGGCCTCCATAGCTATAGCAGTCCACCTTCCTGCTGGTGGGCCATCCCGCACTCGCGCCCAAAATCTTCCTATCCCTTTCAGCTCCAAGTCTTGCATGACTTCTTGAACAACCTTATGAAAATATCTTTTCGGGATGAGAAGCTTGTATCCACGTTGGATTCTCCTTATCTCTCGAAGGGCCATAGTGCCCGGTTTCCATCTCCTCTTTTTTTATGGTGGTCATTGTACTCTATGGGGAGCACCTGCTAATGCACTAGAGGAGGCTCCACCTTGTGCTCCAGGTGGCGGGCCTTGGCATGAGGCCTTCCCGTGGCTAAAACGGTGACTTCTTGCTTGGTGTGTGCCATGCAAGCTCGAGGAGGGTAAGATGGAGAAGAGACAGAGGTTGGGGGTGTGAGAATGGAGGAAGCAAAGAAAGCAATATGTGAAAATGAGAAGAAGAATGAACTTTTAACCCATTTAAACCCCAAAATCGGGTTAATGTAGCTTCATACGCACTGTGCATCGTGTGATCATAAACCCATAACCTTTTATCGGAATATGATGAAACTTCACACGCACACTCATTAAGTGGCCAAGAGCCCAAATTATTTTTTTGAAAAAAAAAAGCATGTAGACCCCTGGTTCGAATTCTGGTGTCTGGAGCCACTTTCCTGCCAATCGGACCAGGGGTCTGTAGGCGTTTTTTTTTTTGGGCTCTTGGCCACCGTACAAGTGCGCATGTGAAGTTTCGTCACATTTTGATATAGTTTAGTATTTTAAAATTTATCCCACACCAAAATTATGGATGGATTGATAATCAAGAAATCAACATTGCGACTACTGGCCCTTAGAAACTTCGCACTACATAGACTATACAGAGGCATCAGGAGTAAAGTTTGCAATAAGAAATGGTAATTTTTACATGTTTTTCCTATTGAAATTGACAATGCTAGCAAAAATTGTAAGTAAAATTTGAAAATATAGCGAAGATGCATAATCAAAGTTGAGAGTGAAGGATAAGAGTAAAGAATTAATTTAGATTTTAAGGGTGCATACAATAGTTTTGTACTCGGACATAGTCATATGTCCAATACACGAGGAGAACATTATGCCCAAAAAGATAACATTACAAATTATGATCATTCCATTGGAACGAATGCATTCTTCACTACTTGAAGATTTCTTACAAGTTGGAAGTCCTTGGGAGTTACAATGATGCACTTCGCATGTGTTGTACAACGTTGAGCATTAGTCATCAAGTCAACTAAAAAGGCCTCTACAGCACACTGTAGAGCATGAAGATATTCTTTTGTGAAGCGATCAGGTCCATCCTGACCTTGTGCCAAAAATAACCTCCTGCTTTCTGTGCAGTAGAGGGCTTGCATAATCTCGCAAACAAGTCTTGAGAAGCTTGCCTTCGGAATGATGAGATCAAAAGGGTGTTGATATATCCTGATTTCTCTCAGGGCCATTATACCTAGCTTCCACTTGCGTTTCTTGGGAGATGCTGAGGAGGACCCTTGTGAGGGCGGCTTGAGGAAGCTAGGTTAGGTTGAGAAGGGGGTGCATTTGAGCTAATAGATGCTCCAAGCGGCTAAACACGATATGGGCTTTGAGCGGAAGCTTATTTGCAACTATCTTAGGCCTAGCCATCTTTCCTGCACAAGAGATGTGAGAACTCAATGAATAAGATAGAAAGTGAAATCCTCTTTTATATAACCCTAAACCATAAGACTCATTCACATAGATGCACACACTCTCTTTCTCTCTTAAACTATGAATTGCATTAATACTGAACACTTAGCTCTCTTCGAACTCATTTGCTGCCTTATCGAAGCCTTGTTTCTAACCACTTGGCATGGTTTTCTTTGGCACTTGAGGCTTCATAACGCACTCTTTTAGTGACATGATGTGATTCCATCATGTCTGCAGTCGATTCATTAGCACTTTCATTTGCTCTCTTTTGCAAGAGTTTAGCTCCATCCTCTACTATAATCCTATACCACCAAGATAGCAATTGGATTGGATCATTGGATTGCTACCATTCACCCCTCCACCATGATTGGTTTTTCCTTGGTATGCACCACACTCTATCCAATGTGAATTTTCCATCCCTTGTGTGGACCAAACTCTGATGCTTCCCTTTTCTCCAAAGTATGGTCCATGTGCCTCAAGGATATGCTACAAAGATACATATAACACATGAGTAGAACTATGCTCAACAGTTTATACAATTCATACAATTTTAAAATATCAACTTAGTACACACCATGTAATGTGTGATAGAGCTTTTGCTCCACGCTTGGACCATGTTTTCGTAGAAGTTATGCATAACATTGATAAATTCTTGCTTATCTTCATTGTTAAACACCATCTTGTGAAGTAAGGGAGCCAATTTGTTAAGGCTTTGGCTAACCTTATTTTTTCTCCATTACTTCGATCAGGAACTGCAAAATGTAACTTTTTCCACCCATCGTAGTCCTGCGGCCTATGAACCATGACATTCTCTTCCTCATTGATGGGTACTGAGAGAAACTTCCTAGCCTTTGCTCCTCCAAAGCAAGGCTTTTTTGCCAAGTTACCGGATTTTCCTTATCTCTTCTCATCATTTTCAATCGTCACTTTATTCTTGTGTAGCCCAATTTTTGATAGCACGCGCTTCACATTCCTACACACTACAATGGCTTTTTTTTTGTTGCATCCTATAAGCAAAGCAAATGTATTCATATACAAGTTTCTCCATGATTTTGACAAAAGCATGTAATGAACAAATGTGAATACGATCCAATGGAATGTTGAAGATGGGCTTTCAATTGGAATATTCTCTATTGTGCGTCGGTGCAGCACTTGTCACCCTTTGCTAGTTCTTCTTTTCATCCTTTCCTTCCACCCTCTCTGTTAAGCAATATAGGCATGGATTCTTTGTATTTGCACCATTGGAGATTCCACATATGCATTTTAAAGTTTTCAAGTCTCCTACAAGATGCCATTCAACCAAGTATTGACCATACCTCAATCGAGAGTATCTCACCATGTTTCTGATGATCAATGATGCTTGGAATGCTTGTGTACGTAAATAACAACTGCAATACCTCAAATGTTTCCTTAGGAACTTCAAATGCAACGAGTCACCACACATGGCACTCGGATTGAATACTAAAGTTCAGTGGGTTGTTCTTATCGAATTGTAAAGCTCTATTCATTAGAGTTAGACTAACTCTTTTAAGCATTACTCCTTTGACAACCTCACTTTCATCCAATTTTATAACAAACTATAATTTACCATTACATTCCTCAACATACATATTATAGTACATTACCATTATCGACTGCACCTTGTACAAATCTAAATAGTAATTATTGAGTTCGGTAAACTTCACCTCATATGCATCTTTGGTCCCAACCTTTAGTGTTTCCACGCATTGAACATGCATGGGATCTCCTATCAGCTCCAAAACCTTTGTATTAAGTTATTGTCGCGCCTCTACTAACTTTGAAGATCGAGGAACTTTTCCAATGTACTTGCCTTCAATAATCTACTAATACATGATCCAACCTCACCCTCACCTAGGTTCTCATTCAGAGCTACCTTACATGCTTTGATACGTCGCTTCCACTGGCCGCTATTCACAATTAACTCATTGATTGGCTTCTTCTCTCATTTGCGCTCCTGTTAGCTTGCTATTGATCTTTCTCAGGTCGTTCAATTGTGCCTTTGTCTCCTCATATGAGATAAAAATATCATGGATAGTGTCTTGTATTAAAATAATTTGATTATTTTGTTGAATTATAGTGTCATTCAACTGTACCACTTGTCCTGTGAGTTGTTGTATATGAAGTTGATGTGCAGCTATCATATCATGATAATTTTTAATGGTTGCTTGGCAAGTTGTAAATACTTTGAACGCCTAATCATTGAGCCACTTAGTGTAACCGAGCAACCCATTTTCACCCTTGCACACATACTTCAGCAAATTTGTGATTCCTAAGAAAGTTGGAGGCCTATTGTTTAAGGGGTCAATTGGGTAGATTTCCCCATCAACCTACAAGTCCAGATGTTTCAATCCCATTTACTTGTAAATCTGTAGAACGTGAGGGTTGACACTAGTATGCTGGGTTCTTTTGAATAATGGGGCGTATTCAATCTCTATCTCAATATCCATCTCCTTCTTTCATGTATTCACTAGGAGATTTTTGAGGTCTCGAAAATGCTCTGTAGCGATCCTAGAGAGAGAAAATATTTTAGGAAACAAAATTATTTTTTAGATGTTTAAAATCTTTTATATTTTGGTAAGTAAATACATAAAAATTTATTAATAAGTCATTATCACGATATTCTCATGGTCACATCAAACCTAGACATCTAGGCCACATAAAGGTGACAAAGATTGTCATAATGAAGATCTTACTTATCCTCATTAAAGTGAAAACTAATATTCAATTTGAATTTTGTTCAAAGTTTGATTACTTCCCTCCATTCTCACTCTCTTCTTTCTCTCCCATCCTTATTAGTTTCTTCTTTGTCTTCCTTCTTGTTTCTAATTCGCATAGTTTTTCAATCCAATCTTCTAATCACATCCTTAGTTATGGATCAATCATCCAATGATCTCTGTAGCTCTAGTAAAAGGCCTCTCTATCATCTTCATATTGAGTTGGATAGTGAGTATGAACCAATAAGGAAGAGAACAAACCCATTAGTATTACAAAGTCTATGAAACATATACTTAGGTTTGAAGGAAAGAAGAATCTTGATCTTTGGTTAGATGACAGGCTATATCCCAAAGATCCTAGCAAAAATAGCACTCCGCTTTTCTATAATAGCTCTTCATTGTTGAGGTTCATTAGTGATGGTTATAATGGGTTTCTAGGTTATATACTTAACTTGGTTGCAAAAAAGGATGTCCTAAAATTGGAGAACCATCTTTTAGAGGATATGAGCATGATTAAACAATAGATGCCATGTTGTTTGACTACCATGCCACCATGTATTCCAATAGTGACAATGGATGCTTTGGTACATTGTAGTACAATCGAGGATATTAAATTTTATTGCTTTGCTTAGCATTTGATTAAAAGTTAACCAAATGTGCTAATGTGACTTGCACATGTGAGGTGCAAGTTAATTACTTCACAATGTGGAACCTAGGACCTTGAAATATGAGTTGATGCTAAAAGGCAAAAGTTGTAATAAGTTGTTTGCTAGGTACTAGGTGGTACTCGAGGTAAGATTTTGGCCACTAATGTCAGTGGGCTATATTAGATACTAGATACTAATTAATTAATTAATGTTGGTTTGAGGAATAGTAACTACTCACGGATACTCGAAAGAAAATTTGGCCTAGCCAATTTAATTATTGGCAGGTGCAATTTTGTTTTTGGGCACTAGAATAATGATTAACTTAATAGGCTAGATAAAGCTAAAAAATGGGATCAAAAGGTCGCTACTTGGAAAAACTTCCCCATGCAAGTGTGAAAAAGTTTTTGGGGGCTAATGGAAGTTTATTCCAACCATTGTGAGAGAGAAAGAGGTTATTAGAGATCAAGGAGATGGTGTCAAAATGATTTAAAACTACCAGGACTAGTCCTGTAGTAGGTGACAATAATTTGGAGCTTTGCAAGTGTAGGTGACAATAGTCCGGAGGCAACAGCTTTCCTGGTGGTTCAAAGTTGCAGGTGACAACTTCTATGGCTATTTGAGTAGGATAGCAACAAAATTTCAGCCTTTCTCATTATGAAACTTTGAAAAATTTCTTTCTATAGCATTCTCTCTCATCCTGCAATCCTCTGAAGTTATCTCAATAAAATCAAGCAATTTGAGTCATTAGAGGTGGAGATATTGGAAAATATCTATTGCAAATCCTAATTTATAGTAGAAATAAGGGTTTGACATTTACCTTAGGATGTGCACTCAGAATTGAGAGCCTAGGACTTTAATGCTAGTAGCTAAAATTAAATAATTTTAGGGAGATTTAAGATGCCAGCTTGCCCATATTAGATTTAGGGCTTGATTTGTCTTTCAAGGAGTAGGGTAAATGCCAACCCCCAAGAAAACCAAGGGGAAAACTAATTTGAATAGTTAGTTTTGAAAACAAGAGGCACTTGGATTAGTAGAGAAGATCAAAGAATCTCAATTTAACGCCATCCAATTGCAATACAACCTAAAGAAATACCAAAAGGGACACTAGTTTTGGGGTTAACAAGTTGTTCATTGTCTAAGAATTAAGAGATAAAGTGTGCATTTTAATTTATATGAATTAATAAATCACTGTAATTAGTGTTAAATAAAGTTATTTGCCACCCTATCCAAGAAGGAAGGCTGGTTTCATAAAAGCCTCTAGTCAGTAGGTTGTAATGATTCAATTGGATATTGAAAAGGCTTTTGATAATATTACCTAGTTATTTCTTCACCATTTAATGTTTGCCATGGATCTTGGGTCTTGAATGTCATTAGTACTAATACTATTAGTATTGATACAATGGTATATATTGCACTTAATAGGGGTGTGATTGATGACATTGTTCTTTCTTGCTCGCTTCGCTAGGGATGCCCTCTCAGGCCCTTGCTATTTGCTCTTGTGACACATCCAATGCTCTCTTTGTTTTATAAGTTGGCTATTGATGGTGAGATCATTGTATTGACTCTTCCTAGTATAGAAAGAATTTTGGGACAATCTCTCATTGATGATTCTTTTATGTTCCCAAAGGTTGAAAGATCTAACTTGGAAAGGGCAATGGCATCTTGGAGTCCTTTTGGTCTCACTTTAGGCTTGTATATCAATGCATAGAGATATACTTTGATTAGTTGCACAAAGAGTAATTTAAATAATTTGGGGTGGTTGTAGATTCTCATGCTTTGTTTGACTAGACGTCTTTACATGCACATGATAAGTTCATGTATTGGAAGTCTCAAGGTTAGCCTCTACATCTGCGACTAAAAGTGGTCAAAACAATCATGATTAGCATGTTTTCATATTTTTTTCATTACTTCCATGAATGCAAAAGTTGTTGCATGAGCTAGTGTAGCCTATCCAGTTCATGCTCTAGAAAAAACAAGGAAATCAAATGGGCAAAGTGTGGATATCTTGGCAACATGTTACTATACCAAAATGTTTGGGCAGTGCAACCTTATTGGATGTTAAAATCTACATGATGGCTTTGATGTGGGATCTTTTGCAGGCTTTCTATGCTCAACATTACACTTGGATCGTTATTGCTAGGTTTTTAATGGGAAATGTTGGTATTTTCCACGGGCATACTACTTTTTAGGTCTCGTGGTGGAATATTTTGAATTCCATCCAACCTTGTAAAACTCCCAAGTCATTTCTTCTCACCCATTTGATTGTATCGTGGCAAGAGTTTTTTTGCCTTACTACATGGTGAAAGGTAGAGCTCGAGCAGAAGTACACAAGTGAAAGTAAGAGCAAAGCAAGAGTTATGGCAGATGGAGCAAGAGGGAGAGACATTGTATGTGGGAACTCCAACAATCACAATGTGTGACCGGCCTTCCCTTATTCAAATGCCACTAAAAGAATAAAAAATAAAGTGACACTGATAGATGCTTGCTACTTATAGTGTATAAGTATGTGGGTATTGTCGGTGTAATGAATACATGGGTGGTTAAGTATAACAGGATGAGAAATAGACGTTATCTCATCCAAAGCCCATCATCTTTCTAAGGAAGGCAAAACATTCCACTGAGAGACTTTTAGTGAGCAGATTTGTAGGATTTTGGTCAATAGAGATCTTGACAAGCTCAATGGACTTGTCCTTAACGACCTCTTGGATAAAGTGGTAACACACCTCAATATGCTTTGTCTTTGCATGGAAGACCAATTTCTTTGCCAATTGAATAGCACTTATAGAATTTGAATGTAGTGTAGGGGTCCATAATTAGAGCTAGTGTATCCCATGAATCATGTACCTTGGCCACCATAACATATGCACATATCTGCACTACCCTTAAGGTATCTTACAATATCCTTTACGTCATCCCAATGCCGCATACCAAGTGTATATAGCATACCACAACTCACATTGCAAATGCTATGCCATGATGAGTGGCTATCATCGCATATACCAAATTGCCCACTGTAGATGCATAAGGGATCTTGGCCATCTCAGTCTTTTGCTCATCACACTATAGACAGTTAGCTTGACTAACCTTCATATGAGAAGATAAAAGATAGCCAATAGGCTTAATGTCTTGTATATGAAACCACTCAAGAACCTTTTGGATGTACTTCTTTTGCGATAAGTAAAGGAGCTTCTTAGAGCAATCACGCATGATGCACATCCCAAGAATATGCGAGCCTATCTTATGTCCTTCATCTCAAAGCCCTTCTTCTTGAGCTAATCTTTCAAGGTATCCACCTCATCGTGAGCACTCCTAGCAATTAACATATCATTCACATAGAGTACCAAAATCATAAGGCTACCATCACGGGCCTTCTTTTGTATAAACATAGATCCATATCACTATGGGTATATCCTTGAACTTGTGGTACCGTTTTCTAGGTGCTTACTTAAGGCCATAAATACTTTTTCTCAAATTTCACACTAGGTGTTCTTTGCCTTTTTTCTTAAAGCTCTTATGTTTTTGCATATAAATCTCATTATGCAACTCTCCATGTAAGAAAGCCATCTTGACATCTATCTAATAGAGGTCTAGATCTAGCTGCACAACCAAAGCCAATACCAAGTGTAGGGTTGTCATCTTGACAATAGGAGAGAAGAGTTCATTAAATTCAACACCATGCTCCTACTTAAAATCTTGACAATAGGAGAGAAGAGTTCATTGAATTCAACACCATGCTCCTACTTAAAATCTTTAGCAACCAATTTGGCCTTATAGGATGGCTTGGAATATCTAGGGATAATTTTTAACTTATACATCCACTTGCATGGAAAATAACACTTTTCACTAGGTAAAGAAACAAGATTACACATATGATTTTTCAGTAGTGAGTTATACTCTGACAGTATGGCCCTCTCCCAAGAGTGACTATTACCTTTGCACATGGTCTTATCATAGGTAAGAGACTCACCAGTATCTATTACCATAGCATAATCCATAGAGTGCAATTTGATCACGTTGGCATCTATCTCTAGTAGACTGCTGCAAAATAGGCTATGGACCCTATACCTCCTATTTAATATCATGATCCTGGGCCACTAGAACATTAGCTCTACTACAGGCTGTCTAGCTAGCTATATAGTAATAAGAGGCTCCTCTTGAAAGATCACTTTGTATACCTCAACTATTTGCTTAGGCTACTTATGCATTTTCTCTTTATGGAAAACTATATCATGGATGTGGATGATCTTCCGAGCTTGCGGATCCCATAGGTGATATCCCATCTCACCCACATCCCCATAACTAAGAAAGAGACATTTCATGGACTTAGGATCTAGCTTATTGCACTTATCCTTGGGAACATGGAAGAAAGCCTTACAACCAAAGACACAAAAATAAGCATATGATAAGAGGTTTTTCAAACCATACCTCCTCTACAACCTGATAGTCAAGAGCAATGCATGGGGATCGATTAATCAAATGTATGGTAGTGATAATTTCCTCAACCCAAAAGTTCTACGATAAGCTTTCTTGGCTAAGTATACTATGGACTCACTCATGAATCATGCTATTCATGCGCTTAGCCATAACATTTTAGGATGGGATGTATAGGGTGGTCAACTAATGCTTAATATCCACTCATCACGAAATTGCTCAAAAGCTTTAGATATATACTGTCCCCCATGATCAAATCATAGGCATTTTAGCCTACTAGTTCTCAATAAAAGCAAACCAATACGGAAATGTATCTAAGACTTTCAATTTTTACTTTATAGGGTATGCCAAACCTTATGTGAATAATCATAAATGAAAGTAACGAAATAACTCACCCTAGCTAAAGACTTACACAACATAGGTCCACAAACATCAAAATGAACAAGAGCTAGAGGCTCATCCATGTGCATAATACTAGACTTTTTATGTGAACTACAGGTCAGTCTACCATAAAGACAATGATAACAAGAATCAAAATATTACTTATACTCAAGGGGTGGAAGATATTGCAAATGGGTAAGTATCTTCATTTCCTTTAATGATATGTACCCAAGGTAGTGATGCCATAATGATACATGTGGTACTGCTTTCATTGCCAAAACATGGTTGATAGACCCTGTAACGTGCCCGATCCTCGAATCGCGGGACACATCTTAGCAGTCCATCGAGAGATATATCTAGAAGATGCCACCCGGCACTCCCAAGGAATGACACGGGGTTTGCCAACTAGGGTCTCTTGAGTCTGCCCCACAACGGAACTTATTTGGCCGTTCCCACTAGGATCGACCTGAAATCCGGGTTCCTAGTCAACATTGTCTAAGGTCATAGACCGACTTTTTCCTAACATTTCTTGTTAACCTTTCCTTTGAGGAAAGCTCTCGACTAATTGAGACTACTCTTCCGTAGGATAGACCCATTGGTCACATCCATCACACTTCCCTCGAGGGTTGTCTTAGTTATCTAATTACCTACCACATTATGCTTGACATATAAAGGCAGCTTCATTAATTAACCCGTTAATCACATGTTTCTTTACGTAATTTAGGCCACAGACACGAAGACAAGATAAAACAAGATCAAAAACTTCCTTAACTTATCTTCGGATTAATGTGTGTCTCCTGCCCATACAGGAGAATTAAGTGCTCCTTTCTGCCTCCGCAGAAAAATCCTTCCGTCTTCCAGCAATAAAACCCGAAGGTTTATCCTTCCAAGATTCCTCCTTGTAACTAGTATCAAGGCCTCGAGATCCCATCCCGAGTCACGTAGAATACTTGTGTAGGACCTGGAGGCATTGGAAGGATTTACGGCTAGAGCCCCCACTAGCACCCAAGTATCCTCTTACGCCAAGTGACTTCCACGGAGAGACCTCTTGCGGCGGGTTCGGTCCACATTTCCAGCGTGGATTCATAACCCCCTTGGTTAGGGTTTGGCGGCTCACGGGGGATAGCTAGCGCCATCCTTTCTTAATTATCCCTTTAGAAAATCAACCATAGCTGAAGCAACCAACATAGTAACAATTGCTGGGGAAAACATCCCTTTCGTTTCCATGGCAATCAGTCATCTCAGACCCGGCCATGAAATCATCAAACACTCCCCACTTGGGTTAACATCCAAAACCACATTAACAAACAGTTGAATGCACAACCTCTTGCTTCAAGGCATCGCAATCCCATTGCATGCACAATCAGAATTTTAACTGGATGTATCAAAACACCTGCTTAACCTTTTCAAACCGCCAAGCATAACTTGGGTTAACAATCCATTTAGGGTTAGGTCACCAGCTTCAACTAAGCTAAGGGCGTATCCATTTGCGATAATCCATAGCAAGATCGATGAAATAATTCGCATGCAATTTATACTTATTCCTAATGCCCCGGATCACATGTGACTTGCGTCTATGAAAGTCTAGGGTTTTGTCAAACGATGCAAGTGTATCTCATGAACAGAAATTAACATTTCATGTGTTCCTTTTAACCATGATTGCGAAACGTGAATTCTAAATGACTAATCATGCACTGAACTAGTTAAAAAGCTATCATTTTATATGAAATAAGGTGATAACCCCATCATTTTATGTGAATTTCAAACTCTTCCGTTCGCGCATGCAACTTGGTTCTTAGAGTTAACAAAACCTTATGCATGACATTAATTCTTTCATCCCTTCCATGAGAAATAATTCTTAAATTAATTTTTTAAGGCTTAGAACTTGGGCTTGATTCGTGTGTGTTGCGTTGGTCGTTCCGCTCGGCCCTCCACCATTACCGGTGGCTTGGATGCCTACGCTTCCCGCGACTTTCTTCTTGGGAGCCATTCGCCTTGCGGAGATTGGGCAGTCCGGACCTTAACAGTTTCGGTTGGGAAAGACCGCTCGATGGGTTCGTTGCCGAGAGAGTAGTTTGGGTGACTTGTGGCAGTTACTCTTTTCTCTCTCTTCTTCTTCTTTTTTCTTACTCTCCTACTCTCTCTCCCTCTCCTTCTATTCTTCTCCTTTTCTCTTATTTCTCTACTCTCTCTCTCTCCTTCTCTTCTTTTCCTTCTCTTTTATTTCTCTACTCTCTCTCTCTCCTTCTCTCCCTCTCCCACCTCTTTTCTCCTCCTTCCCTCTCTTTCTCTTCTTCTTCTCTTCTTCTTCTCTTCTTCTACTACCTCACTCCTCTCTCCCTCTTACTCTTCTTCTTCTTCTTCTACCTCTCTCCTTCTCTTCTTCTCCTTCTATTTCTCTCCCCTTCTTTTCTTCTCTTTCTCACTCCTTCTTTTTCTATCTCCTCACTCCTCCTCTCCCACTACTTCCCTTTTCTCTACCACTCCTTTTCTCATTCTCCTTCTCTCTCCCTCTTCCTCCTCTTCTCTCTCCCCCTCCTTCTTTCTTTTCTCCCACTACTTTCCTTATTTCTACCACTCCTTCTTCTTGTCCTTCTACTTCTCTCACCCTTCTTCTTTCTTTTCTCCCGCTACTTCCTCTTTTCCTACCTCTCTCCTCCTCCTCCTCCTTCTCTCCCTCTTCTTTTCTCTCCTCACTCCTTCTTCTTCTATCTCCTCACTCCTCTCCCTCTTCCCCCCTTCCCTCCTTTTTTTTTTCTCTTCTCTCCCTCTTTCCCTTTCCTCCTTCTCTCCTTCCTCCTCTCCTTCTCCCTCTTCTTCCTTTCTCTCTCCCACTCCTTCCTCTCTCCTTCTTCTTCACTTCTTCTCTTCTCCTCCTCTTCTCCCTCTTCTCCTCCTCTCTCTCCCTTGCTCTCCTCTTCCTTCTTCTCTTCTCCTTCTTTTCTTCTCCTTCTCCTTCTCTTCCTTCCTTCTCCTTCTCCTTCTCCCTCTTCTCCTCCTCTCTCTCCCTCCTCCTTCCCTTCACACTGCTCACGGGGGAAAATGGCGCAGCTGACAACGAATGGGGGGGGGGGGGGACTCTGACGAGGAGGAGGAGGAGGGTGGGCTTTTAAAGGGAGGCTGCAGCTGAATGCCGCCACCTAGGTGGCATGCCCCTCCCCTTCTTCCACATCACTCCCTCTCCCTCTCTCCCCGACGTACTATCGAGGGGGGGGGGGGGGGAGGGAAAGGGAAAAAAAAAAAAGTAGAAAAAAGGGGGGAAATGTTACATCCTCTCCCCCTTAGAGGAATCGAGATGTCCTCATCTCGAGAGAAACTGGGGGGAGACAAGCACAACTGGGGCTTATAACCTGTGGGTTAGGGCCCACCACGCTTCCGTTGCGCTACTTTGATTACTCAAATTCTTAAAATAACAACTTGTCGCAACTCATAGAATGCAATAGGATTTATTCCAAGTACATGACTTATTATCTCGAGAGGATCTTCCTAGGACATCTAGTCATCCTCAAAGGTTACAACATGCTCCAAACCTTCATCATCATGTGGCTCATAATATGAGCCAAAAGTATAGTTTAGACGGCTTCGTTTGACCGCACCTTTCTGATTCTCAGGGTCCAGCTCAGGACAATCTGTTTGGATGTGTCCTAGTTCATTGCAGTGGAAACATCGGCGGTTGGGGCATCTCTTACGGATGTGTCCTATCTCTCCGCACTTGTGGCACCTCTTGTCTTGATCCGGTGAGTCATCTTCATCATAGTTGCCTGATTTAAGTTCTTGCTCGATTGGATTCGCTCG
Source organism: Lygodium microphyllum (assembly GCF_053477565.2). Taxonomy (NCBI): domain Eukaryota; kingdom Viridiplantae; phylum Streptophyta; class Polypodiopsida; order Schizaeales; family Lygodiaceae; genus Lygodium; species Lygodium microphyllum. The sequence continues at coordinate 154,356,031 of NC_141135.1, read as the reverse complement.
GAGTAATGTGTCTTGCAAGTTCGTTGGGCGCATCGATTCCAATCGAGTGTTTATGGGTGGATTCAACCCAGCACAAAACTTTGACACCTGTTGTGTCATATCCATTGGGGGTGCATAATTTAGGAGTGAAACGAACTTTGAATAGTATGCTTCAAGGGATAATCCTAGCTGCTTCAAGTTGTAGAATTCATTCATCTTTTGTGTACGGTAGGCACGTGGCAAATACCTCCCTCACACAGTTTCATTAAGCTTATCCCAAGTGATTGTCCCCTCCGAGATTGCTTGGTCTCTGCACCACTGTTTCCACCAAAGTCTCGCTTCGCCTGTAAGCTTAAGTTTGGTGAGCATAGCTTGGTTAGCAGGTGCAGTTCCTGTTGCCTCAAAATAGTCCTCCATGGACTCAATCCAGATCTTGGCGTCAGCTTGAACAGTCCTTCCCTTACCGTCAAACTTGGGTGGCTTAATTTGCTTGAGAAGGAACTTCTTCTCTTGCATGTCAGCATTTGCGGGTGCAGAAGGTGCCTGGCAATCAAGCCATACCACTTAGGTTATTTCTGCTTAGGATATGTCTATAAATCAAACATTAATCAATCATGTATTATTATGAAGTTTTGCTCTGATACCAACTGTAGCGTGCCCGATCCTCGAATCGCGGGATACGTCTTAGCAGTCCATCGAGAGATATATCTAGAAGACGCCACCCGGCACTCCCAAGGAATGACACGGGGTTTGCCAACTAGGGTCTCTCGAGTCTGCCCCGCAACGGAACTTATCCGGCCGTTCCCACTAGGATCGACCTGAAGTCCGGGTTCCTAGTCAACATTGTTTAAGGTCATAGATCGACTTTTTCCTAACATTTCTTGTTAACCTTTCCTTTGAGGAAAGCTCTCGGCTAACCGAGACCACCCTTCCGTAGGATAGACCCATCGGTCACATCCACCATGCTTCCCTCGAGGGTTGTCTTAGTTATTTAATTACCTACCACATTATGCTTGACATATAAAGGCAACTTCATTAATTAACCCGTTAATCACAGGTTCCTTTACGTAATTTAGGCCATGGATACGAAGACAAGATAAAACAAGATCAAACACTTCCTTAACTTATCTTCAGATTAATGTGTGTCTCCTGCCCATACAGGAGAATTAAGTGCTCCTTTCTGCCTCCGCAGAAAAATCCTTCCGTCTTCCGGCAATAAAACCCGAAGGTTTATCCTTTCAAGATTCCTCCTTGTAACTAGTATCAAGGCCTCGAGATCCCATCCCGAGTCACGTAGAATACTTGTGTAGGACCCGGAGGCATTAGAAGGATTTACGGCTAGAGCCCCCACTGGCACCCAAGCATCCTCTTACGCCAAGTGACTTCCACGGAGAGACCTCTTGCGGCGGGTTCGGTCCACATTCCCAGTGTGGATTCATAACCCCCTTGGTTAGGGATTGGCGGCTCGCGGGGGGTAGCTAGCGCCATCCTTCCTTAATTATCCCTTTAGAAAATTAACCATAGATGAAGCAACTAGCATAGTAACAATTTCTAGGGAAAACATCTCTTTCATTTCCATGGCAATCAGTCATCTCAGACTCGGCCATGAAATCATCAAACACTCTCCACTTGGGTTAACATCCAAAACCACATTAACAAATAGTTGAATGTACAACCTCTTGCTTCAAGGCATCACAATCCCATTGCATGCACAATCAGAATTTTAACTAGATATATCAAAATACTTGCTTAACCTTTTCAAACCGCCAAGCATAACTTGGGTCAACAATCCATTTAGGGTTAGGTCACTAGCTTCAACTAAGCTAGGGGCGTATCCATTTGCGATAATCCACAGCAAGATTGATGAAACAATTCGCATGCAAATTATACTTATTCCTAATGCCCCGGATCACATGTGACTTGCGTTTATGAAAGTCTAGGGTTTTGTCTAACGATGCAAGTGTATCTCATGAACAGAAATTAACATTTCATGTGTTCCTTTTAACCATGATTGCGAAACGTGAATTCTAAATGACTAATCATGCACTGAACTGGTTAAAAAGCTATCATTTTATGTGAAGTAAGGTGATAACCCCATCATTTTATGTGAATTTCAAACTCTTCCGTTTGCACATGCAACTTAGTTCTTAGAGTAAACAAAATCTTATGCACGACATTAATCCTTTCATCCCTTCCACGAGACATAATTCTTAAATTAATTTTTTAAGGCTTAGAACTTGGGCTTGATTCGTGTGTGCTGCGTTGGTCGTTCCGCTCGCCCCTCTAGCATTACCGGTGGCTTGGATGTCTACGCTTCCCACGACTTTCTTCTTGGGAGCCATTCGCCTTGCGGAGATTGGGCAGTTCGGACCTTAACGGTTTCGGTTTGATACGTTTGGTTGGGAAAGACTGCTGGATGGGTTCATTGCCGAGAGAGTGGTTTGGGTGACTTGTGGCGGTTACTCTCTTTCTCTCTCTTCTTCTTCTTTTTTTTTTACTCTCCTACTCTCTTTCGCTCTCCTTCTCTTCTTCTCCTTTTCTCTTATTCCTCTACTCTCTCTCTCTCCTTCTCTTCTTTTCCTTCCCCCTTATTTCTCTCTCCTTCTCTTCTTTTCTTCTCTCTTATTTCTCTACTCTCTCTCTCTCTCTCCTCTTTTTTTCCTTCTCTCTTATTTCTCTACTCTCTCTCTCTCCTCTTCCTCTCCCACCTCTTTTCTCCTCCTTCCCTCTCTTTCTCTTCTTCTTCTCTTCTTCTACTACCTCACTCCTCTCTCCCTCTAACTCTTCTTCTTCTTCTTCTTCTTCTTCTTCTACCTCTCTCCTTCTCTTCTTCTCCTTCTACTTCTCTCCCCTTCTTTTCTTCTCTTTCTCACTTCTTTTTCTATCTCCTCACTCCTTCTCTCCCACTACTTCCCTTTTCTCTACCACTCCTTATTCTCTCCTTCTCCTTCTCTCCCTCTCCCTCCTCTTCTCTCTCTCTCTCTCCTTTCTTTTCTCCCACTACTTCCCTTATTTCTACCACTCCTCCTTTCTTTTCTCCCACTACTTCCTGTTCCTCTACCTATCTCCTCCTCCTTCTCCTTCTCTCCCTCTTCTTTTCTCTCCTCACTCCTTCTTCTTCTATCTTCTCACTCCTCTCCCTCTTCCCCCCATCCCTCCTTTTTTTCTCTCTTCTCTCCCTCTTTCCCTTTCCTCCTTCTCTCCTTCCTCTTCTCTCCTTCTCCCTCTTCTTCCCTTCCCTCTCCCACTCCTTCTTCCTCTCTCATTCTTCTTCACTTCTTCTCTTCTCCTCCTCTTCTCCCTCTTCTCCTCCTCTCTCTCCCTCCCTCCCTCTCCTCTTCCTTCTTCTCTTCTCCTTCTTTTCTTCTCCTTCTCTTCCTTCCTTCTCCTCCTTCTCCTTCTCCCTCTTCTCCTCCTCTCTCTCCCTCCTCCTTCCCTTCACACTGCCCACGATGGAAAATGACGCAGCTGACAATGAATGGGGGGGGGGGGGGGGGGGGCTTCTGCAACAACAGGGGGGAACTTCTGCAGCAACAGGGGGGCGGGGGGGAGGGGGGGGGGATTTGCCGACGAGGAGGAGGGTGGGCTTTTAAAGGGGGGGAGGGGGGCGCAGCGGAACGCCGCCACCTGGGCGGCATGCCCCTCCCCTTCTTCCACATCACTCCCTCTCTCTCTTTGCTCGACGTATTGTCGAGGGGGGGGGGGGGAGGAAGGGAAAGGGAAAAAAAAGAAAAAAAGAAAAAAGAAAAAAGGGGAGAAATGTTACAGACCCAGATACAAGTAAGGTGTAAAAAGAGTACCAGACTTGGCACCTCGTGCGAAGACAAGATTTCGATAGGTAAGCTTCCACGAGAAATCACCAAAAGATACAAGATTCACATGGGTAAGCTTCCATATGGAATCACCAAAAGATACAACATAACCTACATCATCCAACTATCTAGCTGAAAGTAGACTTTTGATCAAAGACGGAACATGGTGTATATCATGCAAAGTAAACATACTGTTTGGAGAAAACTACAACTAGACAACACCAATACTAATAATATCCAATGTTAGGCCATTACCCAATCTGACAACCTTGTCATGCTGCAATAGGAGTCGAACCGCTCTTGATGAGGGGTGATATGAAATGAAGCCCTTGAATGAATTGAGTAGCCAACATTGAGCATAGGTAGACGAGGCATTAGTCAACTACGAAACATCAAGAGAAGAAGCTACAAGTATATAGTCATCATCAAGATAGGTTTGCACGATCTTGATACTAGACTTGCTAGGAACAATGCTGCGATCATTATTCTTTGCTTGCACTTTATCATTTTTCTTTTCCTTGTGCTTGCCATCATATATCTTATGGCACTGTAGTTGATTATGCCCTTGCTTCCCACAATAGTGACAAGTCAACACGGACTTATGACCATGGGACTTATTGTGAGTCTGTCCATGTGACTGAAAACGAGAATTCTGAGAGTCTCTCCCATGGCGGTCATTACTGCTTCTACAATTATTGCCTTTGATTGTCAAAGCATGAGAGGTGCGGGAAGCATTGATATTCTTTGTATTAGCCTCTTCATTCAAGAGAGCACCATCTATATCCTACAATTTCAGCCCATAAGTAGGCATATTTGCACACATACTAGTATAAAAGATGTCCAAGGGAGTAAGATTGTCCTTAAATTCAATTCCCTGTGAAGTCTCTGAGTGTCAAAGCATGAGAGGTGTAAGAAGCATTGCCATTCTTTCTATTAACCTCTTCATTCAAGAGCGCACCCTCTATATCCTGTAATTTCAGCCCATTAATATTCATATTTATACATATAGTAGTATAAAAGATATCCCATGACTTAGGTAATATAATCAACAATAACAAGGGAGGAAGATTGTTCTTAAATTTAATCATCTATGAAGATAGATGGTTGAAAATAGAATGAAACTCATGTAAATGGATAGATATGGAAGTCCCCTCCTTCACATGAAGGTCCATGGGTTGTTTCAACCAATATATTTGAGACACAGGGCTATGCTTATCATAGACATTACGAATCTTATTCCATAATTCCCAATTGGTCTATTCATTAGAGACATCATCATAGGATACATGCTTAAAGAGAGAAAATGATTGTACATTTACATAACTCATCCAGTTCAATCCAATCCTTCGCATCAAAGTGTTCGGGCTTTACAGCCTCGTGTCTCAATGGCTTAATATGCAATCTTTGCACTAAAACCTACAAGATTTGTGCCTTTCAATAGCTATAATTTGTGCCATCCAACTTCTCGATGTTAAAGATAGCATTTGTATTCGATCCATAAACCATAATGGAGTAAATGAAAGCACAGTCCAAGACAAATAGACAGCTGTAAATGATAGCAAAACAACCCCAAAATCACAGCCAAATTGAGGGCTAAGCAAGAGAATTTTCCAAAATGGTAAGCTGTCCACAAATTGTAATCAAGTAACTGCCAAATCCAAGTGATTGCTCTCAAATAGAATGTATAAAACTGAAATGACACATTGCTATAATAAACTGCACTAGAATGCCAACAATCAATTGTGAGTAACCAAGAAAGAAAAACTACGAACAATCAGCATAGAAAGTTGTCACAATTATAGTGTATTAGTAACCATATATGCAATAGGCATAGATATCATGCATATAGGAGATCTCGGGATAAAGAGAAGAGAACTTTCAAATGCATAACCACTGATCAAAGCTTAATACATAACCTAAAAGAATATAACTATCACTGATAACACATTGACAGATATAAGTGCTAGATCCAAAGTAAGTGATCAAATTTGCATACTATAGGATAATTGCATCCAATACATATCAAGAGAGCATATACATGAAGTAAGTGTTCCACTATCTCAAAGAACAAAGCTCTGCCAAGTAAATACAAGCGTCTTCCACTAGGAGCGAATCCAGAATATAAAGTAAGCAAGCAAATCTCAAGACATATACATCAAAGCATTCGAAAAGTCCAAGCACATCACAAATATATCCAAGAGCATAAGTGTCAAATGAAGCTTCAATATTTGTGAGTGGGTACGCATAAAAGCTCAAAGCAATTGATCAAAGTATGAGTATATCAAATGTAGCTCAAATCCAAGTACCAAAGCATATCATAACCATATCGGAGCTCATATATCAATGCTAGACATCATTGTAGATATGTAGTATATATGAAATACCATGTAGACATGATAGGCATTTAAAGTATGAAGCTTGATGTTGTATGCTTGCTATCTAAACATTTATGACAACAATAAACCTCTGCAAAACTAAGCTAATTAAGCTCTAAAAAATCCAAGTAGCATCCCAAAAGTATAACCATACGATCCAAGCACCAAAATAGCATTCATGAAGCATCAAACATGCATCATGAAATTTATTGTTTGCTGTCCAAATCAGAACTGTTATGTTCTATGTGAAATACAAAACAAAAAATGATATAGAATCACACTATGATTACCCAGATTTGTATCTCTCATCGCACTCTTTGTTTCTAGCTATAGAACACATGAATTCGATACCACATATGCAAAAGATATGGCTAAAGTATAACAATGCTATGAAGTTCCCATAGTTATTCATGACTTTTATAGCATGCTCTATATCCACTCAAAATGGATAAAATGACTGCTCCTTAGCTCAATAAGTACTCAACAAGGCTCAAATAAGTCCTAAAAGCTTCTTGACAAGCCAGTAGTAAGTTAGAACAAGTTGAAAAAAGAAAAGACTCAATGCATACCTCGAGAAGAAGAAACAATGGCTGCCATGAAACCTTGAGTTCAAGCTTTGAATCTGAGTTGAAGAAAAGGATGAAGAAGCTCCTTGAATGGTTGGCTTTGATAACAATTGAAAGGTAGAGCCCAAGTGAAAGTACACAAGTGAAAGAAAAAGCAAAGTAAGAGCTATGGCAGATGGAGTAAGAGAGAGAGAATTATGTGGGAACCCCAACAATCATAATGTGTGACCGGCCTTCCTTTATTCAAATGTCACTAAAAGAATAAACAATGAAGTGACAATGATAAAGACTCCCACCACCTATAGTGTATAGGTGTGTGGCTATTGTCACTGCAATGAATATACAAGTGGTTAGACACAAACGCCTTTACCCCCAACACATGGTGTCTTCCAAATTTCAGAAAGGAAGCAAACTCTTTGCAAACAGAGGTTTTGACTACATTGAGGTTTCTTGATTGGCCTGACAAGCAACTGCAAATGACTAAATTTAACAAGATGGTGAGATTGGGCTTGAAAGACTATCCAAGATGTTATCCCAGGTTAGGCGAAGGTTTATTCCTTCTACTATATTCACTAGTACTTCTCGAATACTAAGAGGTTATAGGTTGCTTTGGTCGACCTTGGAGGATTGGCTTTGGAGGTACTCTCCCTTACTTGCTCCTCTATCCTTATCAATGTGGTTGGATTGGGCTTTTGTGAAACCTAAGATTTTCTAAAGCAATCGCCTAATTAAATCTATCACAAAATGGTAGAGGATAAGAGATGGATCATAGAGAAAGCTAACAAAGTTTGGTCAGTTTGTGATAGTGTAGCTAAGTGGCTTGATTGTCTGCTTCATTTATGGAAGTTGAAGCTTGCCTATCGAGGAAAAGTTTTTCTCCAGAGGCTTCTCATTGGGGGACTACATATTGGTAATGTGCTGTGGGCCCAATATCTTGGACTATTTGTGATGGGATCCCAATTAATCTCTTCATTTCTTGCTGGATTGGTTTTAGACAGGTGTGGGACTTCATTTTCAGAGTGTAGGATCTCTTTGACAAGTTAGAGAATACTTATTTACTCTTGGATCCTACTCAAGATGCCTTCTAGAGCTAGGTTGTAGTCTCATCATCCATGCCTTTTTCATGGCAAGATGCCTTCCACAACTAGGTTGTAGTCTCATCATCCATGCCTTTTTCATTTCATACGATGGATTGGTCTTTGGTATATTTCATGGACTCGAAATGCTTTTGTATTTGATTCGGCCCCAGGTATCCATGGCCATGTGGGTCAAGTACAAGGCCTACTTTTATGGCAAATTTCTTCTATGATCTTAGCTAGACTTATTATTGGAGATGTGGCTACTCCATGCATGGATACTGTTCATTCCACCCTTGTTGTGCCCTCTTGATGATCCTTTTTCTTTATTCCTATGGATTTGTGGTTCATAACTTCTTAGAGAGCTTGTGTTCTTATATTATGTTATTCTGATAGCCTTTTGGTTTCATGTGAGTTGTTGCCATTTCGCTTGGTTGGCCTAGAGGCCTGATGTATATATTTTCATACATTAATCTACACTCTTTCATGTATATGTGTATATATATATATATATATATATATATTCATGAAAAACTAACATTTAGTATTGAACAAAATTTTCAATCTAAACAAAATGTTGACTCTTTTAGAGATAAGGTTTTTAATATGAAAATCAAGGGCCATTTTAGTTTAGAATATTACCAAAAAACATGGGAATGTATTAAGAAAAAACATGCAAAGTCAAGGTTGAAGGTTAGCATATTGGCTCCAAAAAATGTTTTTTGTAATTGTACTGGAGGATTTTTTAAAAATACCATTGCCATATTTTAATATATCTTTTTAATTTAAAGAAATCCATATTTTTCACGACATTTCTTTAGTTTGATCACTTTATCATATTCATGAAATGCATCAAACCTGTTAGGATTCATTTTATAGTTGAATTTGTTGACCATGAAATCTTAGTTTTTGTGATTATTGATGGTTTATATGAAGTGTTGTTAGGCGTTTTCAAATACTTGTAGAACTTCCTTAGTCTCCAAGGATGAGACTATGTAATAAATTATGGAAGCTAAAAAAGTCTAGAATTAGCTTGAACTTAGATATCCTCCATGAATGGGTTGTGGACAGTAGAGATAGGCACCAACAATCTGTAAAAGAGGATTAAGGTTCAGTTGTGGATAGCCTATCTATTTATAGAAGTATGGATCCTTCCAAATTAAAGTTTGGCTTATGGGATTTAATGGAAGTTTGATAATTTGTGTTTTGGTGTTGTAATAAAGAGCTAATTAGTTTATAATGCATTTTTAGCTCAACAACCCATTGCTTTCTGTTTCTAAAGATATCTTCAACTTTATAATCACAAAAATTGAGAACCCTATTGTCAAGAACAAAGGCTACAAAATTTGCAATGAGTACAACATTAACTTAAAAAAGTACAAATATTTCATATTGTTATTTCAGAAATTTTATACTTATTATTTAAACTGAAATTCCAATACATTTATCCATCCAAAAGAACTCATGGCCTTTGCTTTTACAAATAGAAATAGAAAGGGGGCTAACAGATATCCATGTCTCACTGATTTTTGAATCTAACAGATATCCATGTCTCACAAATAGAAATAGAAAGGGGGGGGCTAACAGATATCCATGTCTCACTGATTTTTGAATATCGAATCTTCTCCCCTCTATCCCCATTGTCTAACTAATCTTTCAATACTAAATCTTCTACCCTGTATCCCCATTGACAAGAACACTTGGCTATGGGCTAAGGAATTGAGGGCTGCAACTCCTCTGGAAATCCCATCCTTTGCATGGTGCCCTTCAAGAACTCCAAATCTATACCGTCATAAGCAGTAATTATGAGAGGCTTGCTTGCAGACATGGGATTCTGGCACCTTTTCCACCTAACCCCTTGTATGGTTTGGTAGAGGTTTTTTTATACTTTGATCGATTCTTTATGTTCTTCAGAAAAATTGTAAAAAATAAGCAATTTTAATGCTATACTAAACTACAAAAACTCTTGAGATGAAAGCCATCAATGTCCAAGTCAAGGAGGACCTTTAAAGTGAACATTTCACACAAATCAGCTCATGTTTGAGCGACAACATGATGACTTTAAATTTGTTTGAGAGAGTGTGAAAAATAACTTCTAGAAGATGCACAATTCTTTGCATATCAGAGTGCGGACCCTTCGTACCAATTCTCTAGCAAAGGATGTGTGTCACATATTTTCCTGTTATTTCTGAGGAAAAGAAAATTGTATTGAAATCTCAGCAATAATCACCACTAATGTTAAAAATCATAGTTCAAACACCAATATATCAAGTATGCACATGGAATAGACACTCCAGGTTGGCTGCTTTAAGGGAGAATAGACTAACAAAAAAAATCCAGTCTGGCAGGCTATAATGTGTACTTATGGGCAATTCCTAAATGGAAGAAAGTGCATGAATCTCAAATGTATAAGCATCATCTTACTGCCACCTCATTTTCTCTAAATCTCTTTGTACTCACTCATCTACCTCTAAGAATATATATGATCTCTAATAAGATGCAAGAGTGAGAAGTATGCAGCTCATTTATGACTGTTACTTGTAAGTCCACGCTGTTAGGGAAGTGGACTATCCTAAAATAGATGCTGCTTTGAAAATCCCCATATCCATTTTTTATAGTCCAAGACACTATGGGCACAATTATCCTTGCTGAGTGACATGAAGATCCATTTAAGCTTCCTCTCCACATCATCTTGTCTCATAGGGCAAGGCCAGAAGCAATGCTTCTAATTATCCTTAGTAGTGATGTGTCATGATTCATGTCTCACATGATACCGTATGTGCTTTATTATGAAACTTGATAACATTTTTCATCCAGACTCCAATGGATTCCAAATCTTTGGGGATAGCAAAAAGCAACTGCTATATAAACTCACGGTCATCAACTTTCAAGAGCTTCATTGATATTTGAATCCTTAATCTTTTCCTGTATTCATCAATTTGAGCTTAATGACTTGATTGTTCTAGCTGCATAAGTAAAATCACACTTCTGTACTCCAACCAGATTACTTTGAGAAAATGACAAAATACCTCTATGTGGGGTGGTTCCAATTCAAGGTATACCCTTTGTACAAAGTGGAAACTGATTGAGAACTTGAAAAGCTCATTGCTGGGTCATTCACCAAGCTGAAAAGAAAAATTATCCAAAAAATGTTGTAAGCAGTTGGAGTTCAGTGTGGAGAAAGTATTAATAATTAAGACGGAGCCTCTCAAAATTTCAAATGATGAAGTGCTATATCATTTAATTTAAAAGAAAGAAACTTATAGTATACCTACGCACATCTCTTCTTTTTCTTTTCTGAATAAGCTTAAATTAAATGAGAATATTTACATCAGGCCTTGCCAGCCAAAGAAAATCACAGCAATCATAAGTGAAGCCAAAAGGCTACCAAAACAATGTGGGGGGCGCAATAGGAGTGGAGCGAACAATATATAGCCATGGAGCAGCCGGTTCAGTGAGCAGGCCAGCTGAAGTAATCCTCAAACACGGACCACGTGACCATGGATACCAAAGGATGAATAGAAAATAAAGGCATATAGGTGTGCCAAATGTGCCAAAGGCAGTACATCTTAGAAAATGGAAAAGGCAAGGATGATTTGGCTACAAGTGGTCAAAGAATGCATCTTGCCCATGACCCAAGAATGTATGGCCATTTGTTGCTGTTGTGTCATTGAGGTCCACACACGGGAAATAAAGCTCCAAATTAGTCTTGCAATAGGGCAGGAGATGAAAAGATGAATCGAGGTCTGGTCACATGCAGTGCAAAAGATACTGCGACCATGGGAGATCTTGCGAGCATGCAACAAATCCCTAGTGGGAAGACCCCAATAAGCAGCCTCCATATGAAAAATTTTCCTCCATAAGGAATCTTGGAATTCCATAGTTGAAGAAATCTATCTCACCACTCCCCTCTACTATACCAAACTTGCCAAACTTTGTTGGCTTTCTTAGTGACTCATCTCCTATACTCGACCATCTTATGGTAAATCTAATTGGCCAGCCTTTTTAGGAAATCCTCTAGTTTCACAAACACCCAATCCTACAAGGGAAAGAAGGCTAAAAGTCAGGCAACAAAGTATGCCATTGAAGCTGCTCCTACAAAATTGACCAAATTTGGGTGTAGCCTCTAGGCACCTGAAAGTACTTGTGAATGTAACAGAAGGAATAAAGACGGGGCTGACCATGAATGGCAACATCATGTAGAGTCTGCAACCGCAATCTACCCACACACCTCTCTCTCTCTTTTTTTTTTGCGGAACCTCTCTCTCTCTCTCTCTGTCTCTTTTTTCTCGTAAATCTCTCTCTTTGTCTCTCTCTATCTCTGTCTCTCTGTCTTTTTTTTTTCTCGTAAAAGGTAATTGTATTAATTACGGAAAAAAGGTACAAGATTACATGATTACATGATTACAAGAGACACGAGGGCCCTAGGCCAACGTGTGGGAAATCCCCGTACTAATGCACTAAAAAGGTTACACCAATCATGGCAACGACCCAGAGGCAATTGCCATATGCCAGGGATGCAAATCCTCCCGAGGGAGCAAGTCGGAGTGCCGGATGAGATCTAGCTGCCAATGCAAGAGCCCTTTAAGCCTGGCAATATGTCTCGGTACATTAGAGGCCGAATCAAAGAGAAAAGCATTATGCGTGGTCCAAATGTGCCAGCATCCCCAGTATCTGAAAAAGTGAAATAAGATCTTCATATGTAACTGTGGCGGTGTGGGGTACTTTGGGCGCACAAAAACCCAATCGAAAGGAGTTAGTGAGGACCCCACCACTGTGCGCCAGATTTGCGACAAGAGTGACCAGATATTCTTGGCGAGCGGGCAAGAAAGAAAACGATGTTGGGCCGATTCCGCAGTAGTGGTACAGAAGAAACAATTGCCATTGGAGATTCGACGCTTGGAAAGGGCCGAGGCAAGAGGAAGACCACCAATCATTACCCGCCAAAGAAAGACCTTGCATTTGAAAAGTGCCTTATTCAGCCAACCCTCCATCAGCGTTGCCTGCCACCATGACAGCGATTTCCGCAGTCCCCAAACAGTATTAGCTTTCACACCCAGCCACTGGTGATCTTGAATGAGAAGATGATACACTTGATTAGTAGAGGCCTTTTCCAGACTCAACCAGCCTGCAAGGTCCCAGTCCTGCCAAGGACGATCCACAGCCAGGGCAGGAAAGGGTTGCCTACCCTGAAGCTCCGACAAAAGCTTTCCCCATAAACCACGGTATCCGCGCGGGATCCTGAAAAGTCTCCTAGCAGTCCGAAACGATGCGAGGACATTGTGAGAGGCAAGGGTAGCATCGGCAATCGAAGTCACACCTAAACGGGCCATGCGGTTAAATCTCGGTCTGAGCTGATGTTTGTCTTCCCATGAAAGTAATCTCGATACTGCCAACAATTCCAGCTGAAAGGAGTTAGTCTGCAAGCGGTCCCCCACTGGATGCCAACGGGCCTTTTGGAGCACCACTTTCCAAGAGCCGACCAAGTGCAGTAACAAAGAGGAAGAGGGACTGGAAAATCGAGAGTCAGCATTAAGGACATGCCACCAGGAGGCCCGAAGTCGTGTGTTACCATGGCGTAGTCCGCAGTCCTCAAGAAAATAACGGGCTATGATGGTCCACGGGTGAGGATCCACACACATGGCACGAAAAAGAGACCAACGAAGAGCCAGCATATGAGTTTCTGCATCCAAAATAGCTCCACCACCCATGCGTTTAGGGGTACATGTATGTGACCATGAAATCCACGAAATGCCTGCTTGCAGTGAATCCTTCTTCCATAGCATGAAGCGAATGGGATGAGTGAGAGCCTTCAAAGTAGTAGGCGTCCATGGCAACAATGGCAGGAAATATGTTAGCATTGGTAGCATAATTGTCTGAGCCACTTTGAGGCGGACATGGAATGGCCACGCTTGCGACTTTCAATACATAAACTTCGCCGCCAGTTTTTGTGAAATCCATTCCAGTAGGTCCTTTGGCCGTACATCCACCCCCAATGGGTATCCAAGATGCCTGATAATGGAGCCATGGGAAATCACCTGGCCCTGCCAGCCTAATGACTGTAAATCAGGCTCCGTGCAACTGAGAATGGTTGACTTAAAGGCATTGATGCGAAGACCAGAGGCCTGATCAAAGAGCGCCCAAACATCTAATGCCTTTCGAATGTTGTCCCTCTCCACCCGCAAAATCATAAAGGTGTCATCAGCCAAAGATTGGCTAATGAAGTGCTGCCCCAAAGGAAGAGACAATCCTACCAACTGAGCAGAAGCCGCCATTGAGGATAACATTGAAAGGACCGGGTGAGTCGCCAGGGCAAAGAAGAGAGGACTCAAAGGGCAACCCTGTCTGACCGAGCGTGCAAGGACAAATGGCTCTGTAACCCCACCATTGAGCATAACTCTTGAAGAAGTCGCAGCACTAACGGTGTAGATCAATCGGGACATCCGAGTACCAAAGCCCATAGCAGACATGAGATCTGCAATGAAAGACCAGTCCACATAGTCAAATGCCTTTTCCAAGTCCAATTGAATCAATACCACTTCCTGACTGGAGTGCCGCGCATAGTCAATAGCCATTTGCACATTTAAGATATTATACAGAATGTTGCGGCCCTTAATGAAACCATATTGGAGAGGATGCACAATAGCTGGAAGGTGCTTGTGAAGCCGATTCGCCAGCACTTTGGAGAAGATTTTATACATCGAGCCCATCAAAGAAATTGGTCTCTAGTGTTGGAGCATTGACGGCGAAGGGACCTTTGGAATCAGTTTGATAAGGTCTTCTTTCCATGAGGAAGGCATGACCCCTGTTTCCCAAACCTGCTGAAACATGACCGCCAATGGCTTCACCAACTACGTGGCCGAGTTCTCAAAGAATTCATTAGTGAGACCATCCCAACCAGGACTTTTATCCTTAGGCAGGTGCAACAAAACATCCATAACCTCCTCCTCGCAAATATCCGCCTCCAAAGTGGCTTGCATATCAAGTGGAACCTGCTGGCGGACCAGATGATAGAAGACTGAGCGGGCATGCGTAAGCTGGCTAGAAGGCGAGGGAGAAGAACCAAGAAGTTCCATAAAATAATTTCTGCACATATTGACAATGGTCTGTGGATCAGTGACCATGCGCCCTTCCGAATCCTGGAGTCTAGTCATATTTTCGCGAGCCGGAGAAGCATGCAAGGTGCGAAAGAACTTATGAGACTGGCAGGCACTATCTTGCAATGTGTCAGTCAAGTTATGCAGCTTGGCCTACTGATAAGATTTCAACTGAAACACTTGAATAAGATGGGCCAGACGCCTCTCCAGTGACAGCAGAAAATCATCATCTGGGGAATCCACGAGCAAGGAACGGACCAAAGCCAGTAAGTCCTCTGATGCATGTCGACGTTGCCGACAAAGAGAGGCATGGTGAATCCCATACTGCCGAGCAACCCGCTGCACATTAGAGAGCAGCCGTGCAAATGAAGCCATGCCCTCAAAGGCGAAGTCTAGTAAGAACCTCTCAATCAATTGCTGCATATAGCCCTAAAAAATTGGATGCTTCAAATAAGAGGAGTTGAAACGTAAAGGGAGCCTATCCAGCAACTGCATAAAAGGTGCAATAGGTTGCGCCCGCATCTCAAGCTGGAGGGGGAAATGGTCCGACAACGCATATTGCTACAAGACCTTCATTTCCAGCATCTCGGGAAGAAAATCATCCCCTTGCATGATATACATTCGGTCCAACCGCGACCAAGTAGTTGCATATTGTGCGGAATGAAAAGTAAACCCTGAAAAAGAAGGGTGAAGCCACGACCAAAGATCTTGCTTAAGTACGTGCAAAGCAAAGGAATTCCACACCCGGCTTTCCGGCGTATCCATTACCGAATGCCCTGAAGTGGACTGAGAAGAGTCAACACACATATTGAAATCTCCCATCAAAAACCCCCTTTGGCCAAGTGACATGGAGCCCTGCAAAGTCGACCAAAGATCCCGTCGGGATGCGGGAACATTCAGAGCATAGAGGCCCAGCAACCATAAAATCTCTCCTTCAAATAAGACTTCGATTACCAGAAAGCGGCCCTGCACATCATTTTTAACAAGAACAGGCTGGTATTTCTCATGGACAATCATTAGCACGCCCGAATAGTGCGTAGCATGTGTTCCTGCATAAAACAGACGGAATCCATGACAATCCACAACTTTTCCTGCTTCACCGTGACTTTTGTGCTCAACTGCACACAATACATCCCACTGGTTCTCATGCAAGACAGTCCACATGGCATGTTGCTTATGGCGAGAGCAAATGCCTCGTACATTCCACGTGGCTATCTTCATATATCTTCAAAAAAAGGAAGTCAGGAACGAGGCGCCTGTTGCCTCGATTTCACCTTTTCCGCGAGAGCATCCAAGACATCCTCATCCAGAAAATCAGCCAATACTGAAAACGAATTCTGGCGACCTGCTTTAGAGGTAGAAGGAAAATCCACTGCCTTGGGAGTGGGGCGGGGATAACGCCGATCCCAGGGTGTAATCACATTACCTTTTGTATCAAACGCCAGCTTAGTGGGTGGGCCCTTGGGACCGTCTGTATAGACTTTCCTTGTAGACTGACTACGGGGGGCAGACGGGGCCATAGTACGCGCAGCCTGCTGTGAAGTGAACATTTCTTTCCTGCGCATATACGTGCACACGGAATCTTGTGAAGCATTAGGCCCAGGATCCGCCAGGCCTACATCCAACTTTTTACCTTTTTTTTGACGTGCCTCAATCCAATCAGTGCTACGAGAATCCAAACCCAAGACCTGTTGTTTGCCTTTATCCACGACATTAGGTGGCTGAAGGGCCTCTTGTGCCGGGGCATCAAGCACCATGTCATGCTTAGGCAACACAACCTGCGCATCCTCGGAAGACGGTTGCCTTTCAGGGCATTCAGCCATAAAATGCCCCAATTTACCACATGAAAAGCAGTGTCCCCGCCATAAGAGGAGTTGAAACGTAAAGGGAGCCTATCCAGCAATTGCATAAAAGGTGCAATAGGTTGCGCCCGCATCTCAAGCTGGAGGGGGAAATGGTCCGACAACGCATATTGCTGCAAGACCTTCATTTCTAGCATCTCGGGAAGAAAATCATCCCCTTGCATGATATACATTCGGTCCAACCGCGACCAAGTAGTTGCATATTGTGCAGAATGAAAAGTAAACCCTGAAAAAGAAGGGTGAAGCCACGACCAAAGATCTTGCTTAAGTACGTGCAAAGCAAAGGAATTCCACACCCGGCTTTCCGGCGTATCCATTACCGAATGCCCTGAAGTGGACTGAGAAGAGTCAATACACATATTGAAATCTCCCATCAAAAACCCCCTTTGGCCAAGTGACATGGAGCCTTGCAAAGTCGACCAAAGATCCCGTCGGGATGCGGGATCATTCGGAGCATAGAGGCCCAGCAACCATAAAATCTCTCCTTCAAATAAGACTTCGATTACCAGAAAGCGGCCCTGCACATCATTTTTAACAAGAACAGGCTGGTATTTCTCATGGACAATCATCAGCACGCCCGAATAGTGCGTAGCATGTGTTCCTGCATAAAACAGACGGAATCCATGACAATCCACAACTTTTCCTGCTTCACCGTGACTTTTGTGCTCAACTGTACACAATACATCCCACTGGTTCTCATGCAAGACAGTCCACATGGCATGTTGCTTATGGCGAGAGCAAATGCCTCGCACATTCCACGTGGCTATCTTCATATATCTTCAAAAAAGGAAATCAAGAGCGAGGCGCCTGTTGCCTCGACTTCATCTTTTCCGCAAGAGCATCCAGGACACCCTCATCTAGAAAATCAGCCAATACTGCAAACGAATTCTGGCGGCCTGCTTTAGAGGTAGAAGGAAAATCCACTGCCTTGGGAGTGGAACGGGGATAACTCCGATCCCAGGGTGTAATCACATTACCTTTTGTATCAAACGCCAGCTTAGCAGGTGGGCCCTTGGGACCATTTGTATAGACTTTCCTGGTAGACTGATTACGGGGGGCAGACGGGGCCATAGTACGCGCAGCATACTGTGGAGTGAACATTTCTTTCCGGCGCATATACGTGCACAAGGAGTCTTGTGAAGCATTAGGCCCAGGGTCCGTCAGGCCTGCATCCAACCTTTTACTGTTTTTTGACGAGCCTCAATCCAATCAGTGCTACGGGAATCCAGACCCAGGACCTATTGTTTGCCTTTATCCACAACACTAGGTGGCTGAAGGGCCTCCTGTGCCGGGGCATCAAGCACCATGTCATCCTTAGGCAGCATAACATGCGCATCCTCGGAAGACGGTTGTCTTTCTGGGCATTCTCATAAAATGCCGCAATTTACCACATGAAAAGCAGTGTCCCGCAAAGTTGCCCCATTTCAAGCGAAAATGCAAAGGATGCATGCCAGAACAATTGAGGCGAAGCCACGCAGGCCTTTTCTTGGCCGTGTCCCATAACATGCATAAACGGTTTCGATTCATAGCCCTGAGGCTTGGGGGAACCAGCATTGTTCCCACAACTGCCATCGCCTCCTTCAACAATGGCCAATAGACCGCCGGACAATTTTCCACTTCCACCCACACCGGGCATTCTCGTTGAAGCAGATGCTGAAAGTCGCCCATAGGGCGCCATGGTACAACATGGACCAAGCGGCGATCAAAGAATAATGGCAACTTGGACAGGAGCTCAGCTCGATGTGTTTCCGATTTCAACAACACCTCATAAAAGCCGCGAGGTCCAAGGAAGATCTCCTCAACACACTCGCCTTGCAATAAATGGTGCATCCACTGGCGAATATGTGAAAGCACTGGGATCCTACCAGTGAAGAAAAGTATAATGGCACGGTCATAAAACACCGAGAAGGACCGCAAGACTGATTTCGGGTCCACCGTGGCTTCCAGCACATCATCAGTTCCCGCGTCAGAAAAAGTTTCATTATTATGCTGGACATAATCGCCAAGCAGAGTATTGGCAAAGTCCAGCAAATGCTCCCAGTCAATCTCCTGCGAATCCACAGGATCAGAGGCAACCTGCGCATAGGAACGTTCCTGAGGACCCATTAGCTCGTCATAAGTATGCTTGGAGCGCTTGCCCGTAGGCGGCTGTTCAGAACCCGGAGGTATCTCCTCCGTGCACAGCACCATATCCTCCGGCTCCTCTGTATCGGAATCAGGGCCAAGGGCCGCCACCGTCCGGTCTAGAAAATCCATATCCAGGCCAGCCATACTGCTGTCTTCTCTCTGAAGAAGTTGTCAGGCGGCAGTCGTTAGATGGGTCTCCAGGCGGCGCACAGGTCTAGGCGATCCTCTCTCTCTCGCTCTCGGCTGCCTTAGCTCTGCATGCGGACGTAAAGCAGGGGACCATAGGCGTGCACTCGTTCAGGCGTCTCTCTCTCTCTCTGTCTCTCTCTCTCGCTCGCTCTGCAGGTCCCACAGGCCTGCAAAATCAGGAGACCGCCCGACTGCAGCAATAGGACTGCAACGGGGCTCCTGTGCTGAACCGGCCAGACGCGAGTAAGTGAACCCCTGACAAACAGGGCGTGTGAACACAGGCGAGTAGCTGAGGGCACAGATCCAGGCGACTGTGCAACGTCCGAGGGGAGACGTCAGGCAAGACCGCGCGCAGTAGGGCAGAGTCACACCGCAGAGGGAGACCAAGTCGCGACTTGATGGCCACGGCAGACGACGCGACGGCAAGAAAGAAAAGAGGGACGACGCAGACCTGGCAGGCACGGACGTCGAGGGCGAATTCTGAGCCTCCATAGGTAGGCGCCCGCGTGCAGGATGATGGTCGCAGGCAGAAAACGACGGCGCAGGCGATTTAGGGCATCCTCTGACGGCGCGAGGACAGGACACCATCGTCGATCTTCACGCTCGCCATCGCAACCTCCATCGGGTCTTCTCTCTCTCTCTCTCTCTGTCTCTCTTTCGTCTCTGTCTCTCTCTCTCTCTCTCTCTCTCTCTCTCTGTCTCTCAGTCTCTCTCTCTCTCTCTTTCGTGAATAAGTGTATATTAATATTGGAAATATGCCTTTAGACCAACCATATTGGAAGGAAATAAGTCACATTTTTACATTAGACCATTAGGTCCTCACACACCTCTCTCTCTCTCTCTCTCTCTCTCTCTCTCTCTCTCTATGCGACAGAGAGCCAGAGATAGAGGAACACTACATCTACCGATGCACTGTATATTATGATATACGAGGTAGATACCACTGTCTGTTTCGAGAGGGTTTTGGACCCCTGAGACGGATCATGCAATTTGAGGATCAGAGATGCTTGGGATTCTTCCTCTTGGAGCTCCAGAGGCGCAGAGCAACAATTCTACGGAGTAGGAGGCCCCCACAGCTCGGCTCACATAGACAGAGAGCAGTCACTGACTTTTTCACTGATACACGACAGAGTATGGCAGATACTACTACTACTGCCACACAGCCTACAGGAGTCCATCATCATTGAACCTCATCTCTTGTAGGTGTCCCTTTGGATAGAGCAGTGGCACTTAGCCGGTCTAGGCGCCCACGTCCACCCGGACGAAGGCCTAGACATCCACACCACAAACAAATTAAAGCCATCATTGAGCGCCACAGGAGACAGATGCTGAGACGCCTCAGCCATGCAGAGATACACCTCCTTAGAGGACAAACATCTCATTGATGGAGAGTTTTCCTTTTTCTATTTTCACTTTTAGATCATTGACATGTTTCCCTTTTATAGGACACTATTTCATTTTTTCAGTCTTATACACATGTTTTTCATCTTTTCTCGTTCCAGATGAGAAACACACCATCATTGTATGTATTGCTTTGGTCTCATAGGCCACATTGGCCTTTTAGAGACGTTAATATATACTCTCTCTCTCTCTCTCTCTCTATTTTTCATGAGGGATTTTGAGTTAAAGAATATAAATTTTACAAAGGTTCTTTTCTAGCCAACCAAGTTCCCTTTTTTCTCCCCCTAAAGATTATTGAAATTAAAGTATAATTAGACGTACAATAAGCCATCTGGCTAGCATGCAAAAGCCATATGCATCTCATCATTGCTGTTGCAGTCATTGCCTCCATCTCACACTATCTTTTTGCTCTATTCCTTATGCTAGTATACCTCCTTGTTGCTTTGCCTCCAACACCCCTATTGTACCTTCAGACCTCTCCTTCTCCCCCCTATTGTGTCTTCCCTACTCTCTCCCTTTGTAACATTTTCCTTGTGACACGTTTGGTAATGCATATGTACCCCGAAGTGTTCATGGGGCTCAAGGAATGAGTGCCGGTCATGCAAATTCTTCTTTTGGTGTTGGTTATGATGTAAATACATCAAATGCACCCTTTTTGACGTAGCCAGTGTATGGAAACTTTACTCCTAAAGGGGCAGCAAAAGACTAGGATGAGGGTGAAAAAGGGATTAAGTTTGAGTCCTTTCAATGGCGCACAAGATAGTTTGAAAACCTTGAATTTTATTCGAAAATTTTATGTAGCCTATTAGGGGGGAAACTTCACCAAAACCTCTAAGATTTGGAAGGTAGCCACTTTCTTGAAGGAGAATGCTTTGCAATGGTGGTCTATGCTCTTAATGCAAGGTAGAGCACTGTCAACATGGGTACAATTCAAGCAAATGTTTGCATTGAATTGGTTGACTAGTACATTTGAGGTGGATGTCATGACAACTTGAAACAACCTTGATGCAACGCAATGCAAGAACTTGAAACAGTATAACAAGAAGTTTTGGAATGCCTTGCTGCCAGTAACTTCTTATCGTTTAGTTCCTCTTCATGAGCAAGTGGAAAAGTATGTATGTGGGCTTCCTAAGGAAATCAAGGATTTTTACATTAAATCCACTATGTCTAGCATGTCTTAGCTTATAGAGACTGTTGCTATAGTTGATACATTGCTGTGTGGGAAAGATTTGGACTTTCAAAAAATTAGGGAGAATGCTAAATAAGAAGTTGTTAAAGGTTGAGAAAAGTGAAAGATTTGAAAATCAGCTTGAAAAGAGGTCAAAATAGCAAGGAAAGGGCCGAAAGTTAGTTGCATAACATATTAAATTAAGGGCTGCAAATAAATGCTTTACTTGTGAATAGGAGGCTCACATGGCTAAGGACTGTCCCAATCGGTAGCAAGCTAGAAAATTAGAAAATTAGGGAGATCCCAAGGTTAAGAAGCCCAGAATATCAGTTGGATTGATGCCAAATGTTAGTGATCATTCCAATGATGATATTATTAAGTTATGCAAAGCATGGGGCAAAATCAGAGACTAGCATGCTTTGATTTTCTTTGATAATGGAGCACGAGCCAATTTTATCTCTATAGACATGGCAGCCTGTCTAGGCATCACGGAGGATGAGATGGGATCCATGGGAAAAGTTGCTATGGCATGCAAGGGCCATACAAAGCCTGTCACACCACTCATTGGAAAGCTTCGTTTGCACATTTCGGGATGAGGACAATGAAGAGTTCTTTATTGCTCTACTTGGTTGTGATGTCTTGCTTGGTATGCCTTGGTTCCATCATGTGTATGCAATGATTGATATGCATGCTAAAGTGATCACTATTCAACATAAGGGCAAGACCCATACTTTGGAGTCAAACGAATGACCTGAGAAGGCTCCGATAGAGGATATCATTTGCCAAAAAAATCATTTGCGACGGATAGTTTGGACTCAGAGATAAGCTTACGAGAGGCCATTCCAAACTATGGCAAAAGCTCAGAGATGTACTTGTGCTGAGAAATGAAGATGCCCTCACATTGTTGGTAGACTTGAAAACCAAAAAGAAGTGGAGGAGATCAAGGTTGGTCACACCAAACTCTTGGCTTAGAATCTCCCATGTATGCTTCGCCTCATGTATATGTTTACCTGTCACAATCAAATCATCCACATAGAGGATGACACATCACAAAATCTTGATCCTCCAACTGAAAGTAGAGGTTGGGATCATGATCCGATCTCCTGGACCATTCTCAAGGAAGAAGTGGTCAATTTGCTAATATTAAGCTCTAGGGGATTTTATCTCAAACCATAGGGAGTCTTATGCAAGTGAAACACATAGTTCTCCTTATTGGGTATCACTAAAACCTTGAGGCTAATTCACATGAAGCTCCCCTAAAAAATACCATTCAAGAATGTGGACTTCACATCCATCTAATACATGGTTCAATGATGATGTGCTACAAGAGCTAATATGGTCCAAATGGTATACACTTAGACCGATGAAGAAAAAGCCTCCAAGTAGGTCAATCCTACCTTTTACATGAAAGCCTTAGCAACAAGCCTTGCCTTGTGCTTGCTCAAGGTGTCATCTGCCAGGTATTTGGTCTTGTAGACCTACTTCACATTGATAATATTTTATCTCACGGGATGTAGATCTAGCTTCCATGTCTCATTCTGCTTGAGGAAATTGAGCTCTTTCTGCATAGCACAACACTAGCTTTCTTGTGCAAGAGCCCCTTCAAGAGTAGTAGGCTCATGATCCTCAGAAATCTTGGACATTAGGGCATAGTTCACACAAAGTGAATGCCAAGTCCTTTTTTGTAATCTAGTTGATCTGTAGGGGTCTCTCTAGTTTTTTGGGAAAGAAATAAATCCACATTGCTGCATCAGTTTATGACACCATTGAGGAATAACAAATGGTTGTGTATCATGTGAGGGAGCCCAAGGGGCCTTCGATACCTATGGTGCACTTGCATCCAAAGACAAATGCACCTCATTATGGGAAGAAAACTCCCCTTTTGAAGGCTGAATAACCCTCAAAGAAGAATGAGGGATACAAGAAGCCAATGAAGGAGGGGGAGACAAGGGGTGGGAGGGAAACTAGTGCCAAAGAAGGGGTGCTAAGGGGTAACTTAGAAGGAAGGGGTAGTGGTGAGTGGAAGGGAAGTAGCAGAGGATCCACCTGTTTGTGCACCATTAGGGGGTTCTTCTGAAGAAGAGGTGACAACCTCATCAAAGAGAACATTTCGGATCATCACCTCTTTGTCAAAATTAGGATCATAGAGCATGTATCCTTTGATTACATGACTATAACCAATAAACATGTGTAACTTGGACTTTGCATCGAGTTTCCCCTTCTTTTTCTTGTCAACGAGAATGTAGCCATTGCATCCAAAAATGTGAAAATCAGCAACGTACGGCTTCTGTCCGAAGAAAGCCTTGTGTAGAGTCATAACCTGTAAGGAAATAGTAAGGGACCTGTTGCAAATGTCAACCACTATAGACATTGCTTCAGCCCAAAGGCTATGGGATAACCTTGTGAGAGTGCACAACTAACGAGGGTATCTGTGAAGGCATTCTTGGCCATAGCAACAAGAGTGGCAGTGCTATAAGGAGAATATGTAAGGAGGATAATGTGGGTAGGGTGGATAGGGTGGGGGAGTGGAGTGCACTAGGGAATGAATCCTAGAGTGCTTACCATGCACACAGGATGTGTGCATAGTGGATCCAAAAGTGGGAATGGACTAATTGGGCATGGGCATGGTGACCGCATGAATAGCCCATGGAGGAGGGATAACGACACTCGGGGCAGAGGATGGATATCCCTGCATGGGAGTGACCCATGGTGTGCGATGACACACCATAAGTAGAGGATAGAAATCCTTGCGGCTAGAAGGTCGATAGATGAGTGAATAGAGAGGGAGGAGGCTAAAGAACATGCAATAGAATGTTAGTGTGGGTGCTGTAAGGAGGTAGGTGTATGAGACAAAAGAATGAGGAGGGCAGACTGAATGAATACTAGATAAGTGGAGAGAGAGTGGGATGCCTATAAATAGCCAAACTGAAACATGAACTGGCCAGGGCCCAGAAAATGGCTGCCTAAGTCAGCCCGTCCACTGTCACAATGTCCACCCTACCAAAACTGAAATGCAGTGATGTGACCTCCACCTAAAGTGTCCAGGACTGATAAAATGAGAGAAACACAATGTTAGAGCTCCAAATGTCCTTGTTTGAGTCAGAGTGAGGCTCATAGGTAGGAGATAACCATACATGACACACAAGATTACTAACACCTCCTCTCAGATCCTAGATGTGGCAGAAGGCTAAAGAATATGGAACAGATCTGAGGGTGGCAGGAGGATTGCTATGGGGGATGAAGTCTATCGACGAAGGAAAGAGGCCACTGCATACAAAAAGTCAAATGGAAGACTGCAAGCCTTAAAGAATCTCCTTGACGATAGAAAACCCCCTCTGAAACAGAAAGGGCCAAGAAATCTACAGCCACATCACTGATATCATCCCCATCTGTAAGGGATAGAGGGTATGAGGGAATCATCAAAGGAGATAGTGGGGGATGGGGTAGGACTTGTGGGATGAATGGTGCACAAATGGGAATGGTTGCAACAATAGAAAACTCCCTTGAAGGACCCTTCATGCTGGAAGGGGAATGGGGCCTATATAGCCCCCACACTTGCCAACTTGTTGCAACAATGGCTCGTAAACTCAAATCATCAATAGAAACAACCTACTTGGTGAAGACAATCCGAATATCAAGTCAGGTAAGGCCATGAACTAAGAGGAGATGGAAGCCCGATTCCATAACATGTCAGACTTTTGAGATGGAGCTCGAAGATGGACATGTGAGCAATAAAGGTGAAGTGTGAACACCACAAATAGGCATAGAATTAATGTCACTAGTAGTGATTGTACCCAAATGAGTAAAAAAATCTTGGAGCCAATCTCCTTTAGAGGTCATATGACTCGATGCACTGCTATCAATGCGCCAAGGCCTCTTAGAAGACAAGAGATTCCTACAGCTCTTGGAGACTCCACAACATTGGCAATAGTTATGTGAGGCAACACAACTCGTGTGTGGCCTTGTGTTGGTAGTTAGTTAGATAGGGCTCCCATTTACTGTATGAGATAGAGGTTCATGATATGGTCTCCATGATTGAGGATGGTTCACGTGCTATGGTATGTGTGGAGGCTTTGCCTAGCCACCATGTACTATAGCCTATGGCATTATGACTAGAGGCTTGAGAGTTCACTCAGAGCCTCATAGGGTGGTGCATGTAGAAGGCGTTGCTAGATGTTTTTCAATGGCAAGAGCCTTTCAAAGTATGCTACTCTGGCAAAGCTTTGGTTGTCTATCATCCATTCACTTCATGGTTATTGGGAGCAACTACAGGTTGATTCTTAGCACCAATGGGAGTTGTGGCAATAGTTCATCCACACCTAGGGTGGCCATGGCTTATTCTTCACATTATAAAGTGGCCACATTGGTCCTCCATGGCTTATATCCCCCATTCACCCTAGATCGCCCTGAGAGGCTTGTATACATGAGTGGTTTTTAATCTATAGACAACTTCAATTGGACTATTGAGCACTTATATTTCAATGTAATTTTCTTTTGAGTAAATAATTAGCCACACCTTTGTCCCAAAAAGTGGCAAATACTTTAATAATGCAATATCTTGATTTGAAAAACACTATCCAAAAGAAGGTGATATGAGCACATCTCAATGATGGGATTCATCAATGAAATTAATATTGTAGAAATTCGGAAATTCTCGGAGAAGTTACATTTGTACATGGGAGTTCTTTATCACACTTTGCTGCATGTCATGGTCCTCAAATAATTTTACCAATAAAAAAGTATGAAGGCTAACTTTCAAAATCACCTTATGTAAAACCATTTTCAGTTTAACATAGTATGTCATGTTTTATGTAATATTTAACCAAGGAAATGTGCTCAAATGCCAATTTCCTTTCAATTTGAGTGATTGAGCGAATGTGTTTGGACCTTGGATGTAAAAGTAATGACACTTTCAACATTCCTAAGTACTTTCGCCAGGAAAAGTACCTAGGGCAGCACTAATTTAGCTTTAGTTGCACTAGGTCATGTGTATTATATCCACATTGGAGAATGCCCTCAAAATTTACCTGAAGGAAGAACTGCTGAGGTTATGAGGTTACAAAAAAAATGCATCGATTTTCATGATTCATTTATAGCACACTTTCACAAAGAAATATTGAGGATAAATAGCCTATGGGCTTAAAGAAAAAAATAAGGCAATGAAAATTATGTATGCAAAGCCTATTTTACTTTTAGAGATTGGTAAATGCACATAACCATTTGTGTGTTTTTTTCTGGATGTTGAATCAGCAAGCACCCCTTGGTTTTACATAGTTCTCATAAGTAGAATATTTCACCTTTCAATTTGTTTTAAAGGAATGCATTTTTACAATTATCAGCTAACAAATCTTCTACTGTCAACTGTAACCTGTAATCTACTTGACTGCTAATTGGCTGGGTGGTGACTCCCAGCACTGAATTTAAATCACCCCCCACACCCACACCAACCCCTGCACGGCCCCTGCCAGTGGGGCCAAAAACATAGCAAGTGCACGTGCACACACAACTTTTTTTTTTTTTGGTAATATCCAGTGCAGTATATTTACGTGCACACACACACACACACACACACACACACACACACACACACACACACACACAAACACACACACACACACACAAACACACACACACATTAATTTTGACTATGTCTTACTACTTCAGGCTTCATGTATCACTTCTTTGATGCCTTGCTGGCCTTTTGTAATGCTGACTATGTGTACTCTCTACTAGATTTAATACAAATCATGGTTCATCTTTTATGATTGACCGATTTAATGTTGTATAACTACCACACGGATGCACGCACACACACACACACACGCGCGCGCGCGCACGAGGAAGATCTTCCCAAAGCTCAATCAGTCCTTACTTGGAAGCACGTGGAAAAGGAAGGGAGAATTTTTAATTTGACTCGAAGCATCTCCAATATACAGTAGAAAGGATCCTTTTGTAGTGGTATTAAATGTCACTATATCATAGCCAAGCTCATTGCTGGGTAGCTGCTTGGGTCTCATCTTGGTTCTCCTGCCTTTTAAGTCCATCAAAGTTATCATAAAGTTGTACTCTGTAGGGGAGATAAGAATAGTATTAGTTGCATCCCTCAAAGCAATATCCAGGGTTGCCTGCTGCCCCACTTTGAACACATTTGTACCATTTTGCCATTTTCCAAGACAATTTGGAACATAGACAATACCACCTGAAAGGTCAGACAGGTAGGCAAATCTTCAGGCTGACAGAATCCTTTTTTCTGTGCATACAATCTATTTACAATCTTTATTACTTGAAAAACTTGAAACTTTTGAGTCAAACTATTTGATTCTCTCCAGTTGTGCTCAAAACTTTCCCATTTAGATGGTACTATTTCACTCCATATGCTTCTTGCACTAGAATATTTTGTTCTGCTAGAGAATATTTTTTAAAAGAAAAGAAGGAAAGTTTGGGCGGGGTTTTTTGTGGGGGGAGGGGGACTTTCTGATCAGGAGTGGGTGAGTGTTTAAACTTTCGTCTTAAACAAGTAGTTACAATTAGATGTACTATAGCAGATTGTGTCCATAGATGCGTATTTTCCACACAGGTAGATACCTGAAGCAACTGCTGATTGGACAGTCAGTTCAAATGGTGAGCCACTAATTTGTATCTGATTGATGAACACATATAACATGAAATCTCCTGCTATCTTGGGAGTAAGTGTGACATTTTCAAAGCTATTGCTTTCATCTGCAATCGCTTTCAAGGTGACGGGTGATTTTTGAGAGCTACTTTTGGTTGTGACATAAGCACTGTATTTTAAGAATTCAGCTTCCTTAGTAGTTGTGCTGATGATGTTATTGAACGAATCCATTAAGAACACCTTCAGAGATCCAGAATCACCCAAGCTTATAGTGTGAACATCATCAGACCAAACTCCTCTGCAATGAGAGGGTGACAGGGATCCTGTGATGGCAATCACATATGTTATGAAATCTTGAGTCTCTAAATTGGCAAATATTTTAGGCCTCTTGAAAGTCCAGTGTCTCAGAGATTTTTTTAATGATCACTTATTTAAATATTTCTTAACACTGAAAGCTTTTGCACTCTCTTATGTTGTTGTTTTCCACAGGATGATTAGCATTAGACTGTGGTCTCCATGAACAGGATTGCATTGTCACTGTGAAAAATTCTTCTAAAATGGTAAAAGATCTATATAGAATTAGGAAACTTGCAAGTTTTCTCTTGAGTTGCCATTGATGTTTTGTAAAGCGTCAGTTAACTGAAGACTCTACCTGGAATAACGACAAATGACAAGGGCGATCCATTCAACTCAACGCCACCATACACAAAGTGAAGCGAGTATTCACCAGGAACAACAATCATGAAATTTATGAACTGATGTCCATCTTCCCTTTTACTTATAACAGAAACATCTTCGAACTTTTCTCCATCAATGTCACGTGTGAAGTACATTGTGAAGTTAATATAATCACTGACACTATTATTGTATACATCCATGAAAAGAACTTCTGCACCTCCTTGATCCCCTGCCTTGACATACTCTGTATTATTTAGCCATAGAACTTGACAATTTGATGAAGATATTGGTCCTGAAGCAAAATAAATATACATTCATTTGAATGAATTAGAACTATCAGAAAAGGCACCAGGGCATTAGAGGTAAAAGAAAAAATTTCAATCTTTGTAAGTAGTCATAGAAAGAATTCTTATAAAGAGAATATGTTTGATATTACAACATGACTTATGAACATCAAAATCAAGGAGCACATTTATTGTTTTCACTGGACTAAACCTAGTAGGAAGTTAGACACACTTTTGGCAGGGGGTGGGTCTGTGGGGAAAGCTGTTTAAGGATTATACACTTGCAATTTATAATGGTCCTGAAGAAGTGTGTGAATTGCTTATCATTATAAAATTTGATCGAAAAAGGAGATATTTCATTGTACAACACATGCAGGAATGCATTCCAAATACATGATACCACATTGATACATATGCAAGAAGCTTAAGGCTCCAAGGATGTTTTGTCCTAAGCTTTAAGTGGTATTGCTATGATACAACCTATATGTTTCTGCAAATATGACTTAATACATGTGAAGAGCAAATATTTCATTCTATGTGAAATGAGGCTTCTATTAAATCTACCTAAGCTAAGAGCCAAAGTAAAAACTATACAAAAGACCCAGACACTATAACCAAAACAAAGTAAGTGAAAAAGACAACCCCAAGATAAATGCTCTGAAGTGAGGAAGCTTTGTACAATAAGCTAAACAGAATTCTGATCAGGTCTATAATCCCTATCATGGAAGGAGAAGCCTGAGAGGATGTGCCAGGATCCTAGGTGGCTAAAAAACCCTCTTATCTGCTTTACTTGCTCTTAGATCACTATGGAGTCATCCCACTTACGTTTGAGGTAACAAATGATCTTGGTCCAAATTTGTAAGAGAGTCTCTAAGATCCCATTTTCCAGCTTTCACTTTGTTTGGGTTAGCATCATGATTGTTATTTAATGCATAGCATGGAAAGAGATTTGGGTGACTTGGAATGATACGACACAACGGTCCCTAGAGGGATGATTACTAGATTTTGAGTAGTACCATTGTGGTGGATGTGGACCCAAGAATTTGTTGGATTGGATCTAGACATATAAGGAATAAGTTTGTATACTAGAAATCTGAAGGATCTAGATGTACACTTCTATTTGGCGCCCCCCATCTGCCATGTTGCCCCTGAGGTCATGCTGACCTAGGACTATAACCTGCGGGCTGCACAATAATTTGTGCATTGGCCTGTTCCTATATATATATATATATATATATATATTACGTCAACATCATGCGCGATTCAGTCTGCCTCGACGTCAACTTCGTGCCCTTGTCCTTTCGACCTGCTGACCTGTCTGAAGGCGCCGCCTATTGTCCTGTTCATTTCCGCTTGCCTTTCGCGAGCAGTAGGGCACAGAGCAGGGACGTGACACATTGTTCCGATTGACGAGCAGACGGGGTTCCCAGGACAGTCTGACAGGCCACGGTTTTTGCAGAAACAGGTATCCTTCGTTCGCTGCCCCGTCAGCCATCTGCACTGCGTCTGCTGTCCGTGGGTGTCTGCCCTGTGCATCTTGCTGTGCCGAGTCAGAGAAAGCGAGACATAACCTGGCAGCATGCGACTGCAACCCTGCACAGATCAGAGAGCTGATCTGCTCCTGTACACAGAGAGAGAGAGAGAGAGAGAGAGAGAGAGAGAGAGAGAGAGAGTTGAAGGAATCGAGCACGATGACGGTGACGGGCACGAGCGTGGGTGATGGCGGATCCGGTGCCCCCCCCTGACTGCGATGCATTTTTCTGTGTGGTGGGCGGGAGTTCGGTCCTGCGCGCGCTTCTGTCTGCGGCGACCTTCTTCTGCGCCCGTTTTTCTCGTGAACGCCTGCCCTGTTTACAGGCGCAGCCTGCAGCCTGCCCCTATTGCGCCTGTCTCGCGACCTGCCGCCCTGTCCAGAAGTGCCGCCTGAAGCCTGCGTCACTCTCGTCTGCAGCCTACCTCACCTTCGACTGTACCTCGACGTGCTGCCCTGTTTGCAGCCGCCGTCTGCAATCTGCTTCATTTTCGCCTAGCTTTTGTGACCACAGGGGTGCAGCACAAGGAGTGCCGGGCGTCCACAGAGCGGACGGGGTCCACAGGACAGTCTGACAGGCCACGACATTTGCAGAATCAGAGCAGTGAGCTGATCTGCTCCTGTGCACACAGAGAGAGAGAGAGCGAGCGAGAGAGAGAGCGCAAGAGATAGCGTTGCTCTTGCCTGTGCCCCCTGACAGAGAGAAAAGACAGCAGTATGGCTGGCCTGGATATGGATTTTCTAGATCGGACGGTGGCAGCCCTTGGCCCTGATTCTGATACAGAGGAGCCGAGGACATGGTGCCGTGCACGGAGGAGATGCCTTCGGGTTCTGAACTGCCGCCTGCGGGCAAACGCTCCAAGCATACTTCTGACGAGCCAATGGGTCCTCAGGAACGTTCCTATGCGCAGGTCGCCTTTGATCCTGTGGATTTGCAGGAGCTTGACTGGGAGCATTTGTTGGACTTTGCCAATACTCTGCTTGGCGATTATGTCCAGCATAATAATGAAACTTTTTCTGACTCGGGAACTGATGATGTGCTGGAAGCCACGGTGGACCCGAAATCAGTCCTGCGGTTTTTTTCGGTGTTTTATGACCGTGCCGTTATACTTTTCTTCACTGACAGGATCCCAATGCTTTCACATATTCGCCAGTGGATGCACCATTTATTGCAAGGGGAGTGTGTTGAGGAGATCTTCCTTGGACCCCGCGGCTTTTATGAGGTGCTGTTGAAATCAGAAACACATCGGGGTGAGCTCCTGTCCAAGTTGCCCTTATTCTTTGATCGCCGCTTGGTCCATGCTATACCATGGCGCCCTATGGGAGACTTGCAGCGCCTGCTCCAACGAGAATGCCTGGTGTGGGTGGAAGTGGAAAATTGTCCGGCCGTCTATTGGCCATTGTTGAAGGATGCGATGGCAGTTGTGGGAACAGTGCTGGTTCCCCCAAGCCTCAGGGCTATGAATCGAAACCGTTTATGCATGTTATGGGACATGGCCAGGAAAAGGCCTGCGTGGCTTCGCCTCAATTGTTCTGGCATGCATCCTTTGCATTTTTGCTTGAAATGGGGCAACTTTGCGGGACACTACTTTTCATGTGGTAAATTGGGGCATTTTATGAGAATGCCCAGAAAGACAACCGTCTTCCGAGGATGCGCATGTTGTGCTGCCTAAGGATGACATGGTGCTTGATGCCCCGGCACAGGAGGCCCTTCAGCCACCTAGTGTTGTGGATAAAGGCAAACAATAGGTCTTGGGTCTGGATTCCCGTGGCACTGATTGGATTGAGGCTCGTAAAAAAAAAGGTAAAAAGTTGGATGCAGGCCTGACGGACCCTGGGCCTAATGCTTCACAGGACTCCGTGCGCACGTATATGCGCCGGAAAGAAATGTTCACTCCACAGTATGCTGCGCGTACTATGGCCCCGTCTGCCCCCCGTAATCAGTCTACCAGGAAAGTCTATACAGATGGTCCCAAGGGCCCACCTGCTAAGCTGGCGTTTGATACAAAAGGTAATGTGATTACACCCTGGGATCGAAGTTATCCCCGTTCCACTCCCAAGGCAGTGGATTTTCCTTCTACCTCTAAAGCAGGCCCCCAGAATTCGTTTGCAGTATTGGCTGATTTTCTGGATGAGGGTGTCCTGGATGCTCTTGCGGAAAAGATGAAGTCGAGGCAACAGGCACCTCGCTCCTGATTTCCTTTTTTGAAGATATATGAAGATAGCCACGTGGAATGTGCGAGGCATTTGCTCTCGCCATAAGCAACATGCCATGTGGACTGTCTTGCATGAGAACCAGTGGGATGTATTGTGTACAGTTGAGCACAAAAGTCACGGTGAAGCAGGAAAAGTTGTAGATTGTCATGGATTCCGTTTGTTTTATGCAGGGACACATGCTACGCACTATTCGGGGGTGCTGATGATTGTCCATGAGAAATACCAGCCTGTTCTTGTTAAAAATGATGTGCGGGGCCGCTTTCTGGTAATCGAAGTCTTATTTGAAGGAGAGATTTTATGGTTGTTGGGCTTCTATGCTCCGAATGATCCCGCATCCCGACGGGATCTTTGGTCGACCTTGCAGGGCTTGATGTCACTTGG
Source organism: Lygodium microphyllum (assembly GCF_053477565.2). NCBI lineage: Eukaryota > Viridiplantae > Streptophyta > Polypodiopsida > Schizaeales > Lygodiaceae > Lygodium > Lygodium microphyllum. The sequence goes on along the minus strand of NC_141135.1, from coordinate 154,322,675 downwards.
CCGAAGGGGTTTTTTGATGGGAGATTTCAATATGTGTGTTGACTCTTCTCAGTCCACTTCAGCGCATTCGGTAATGGATGCGCCGGAAAGCTGGGTGTGGAATTCATTTGCTCTGCGCGTACTTAAGCAAGATCTTTGGTCGTGGCTTCACCCTTCTTTTTCAGGGTTTACTTTTCATTCAGTTAGGCAGTAGGACATTCCCCAGCCAGGGCCCAGCTTCGGGATTGGCTGCACTCCATGCTGCGCATCGGCACAGTGTAGATTGTGGAGGCGTTCCTAATGGGCCAAGGGATCTTCATGGTCATGCTCGGTTCGACAGACGCAGCTTGCGAGTTACTTTCCAATTCACCATATGCACCCACGGAAGGGGTCATATACATGGTACCTTGGTACAATGGCTTTACCGTGGAGGCATTTGCACTCCACAATAGGTTTCTTCGGCACCCGGTCACCCTTCTTTTCCCCAGCCTGGTGATAGAGTATCGCCAGTTGGTGGAAGACTTTGGACAGCTCTTCGGCACTGTCCTTCCCGCGTCTTTCGCAGATGCAGTGACAGTAGCAGGAGTCCCAAAGGTACAGGTGGCAGTGAAAGAAGTCAAGAATATCCCACAGTTCCAAGAGATTGAGACAGATGGGCACGCCTTTAGGCAGTAGGTCATTGTGACGGGGCAGCCAAGGCAATGCCTGCGCTACCACAACTTTGGCCACCAGGCAATAGTGTGTACGTGTTTCAGAGCCAAGGTGGCTCCGCCGACAAGCCCGCAGGTGGACGCTAATGGCTTCACACGAGTCCAGAGACGACAGAGAGGGAGACGGCGGGGGGGAGGGGGGTGTAGCCAGCTATTCAGACCCAGCCTCGTTAGTAGGGAGTAGGTGGGTGAGTGACGCTCCCTAGGCAGAGCACTCCACAGCCCCCCCTACTCGCTCCACGTGGCAGGACTGCAGCCCCCCACATCCACCACCCACGCCATAGACTACCTCACCTGAGATTCCACAGTCCCCACACCCTCCCCCCCTCTCCAGGGCCACCAGCCCGTCCCCCACACCCGCCATGCACCTCCGTCCATCCCACTATCCCTCGATCCTCCTTCCCCCCACCACCCCCCCTATCGAGCACCCACCCTAATCTGCACCCGGTACATGTGTTCCCCCCTAGACCCACCCCCCCCCCCCCCTCCCACAGAAGGTGATGAGCCACACACATCTACATCCTCCTCACACCAACAGTCTTCTCCCTCCCATACAGCTACCAGCTCATCCGCCCCTGCTGCTTGTCACACTTTCCCGAGACAGGCATAGCTGTTGCCACAGGATTTCTTCCATAGTGGCCCATGGTCCTACCTAAGAGTTGCGGAGCGTGGAGAGTTCCCACTACCTCTAAAGGTGGGGATCTTCGTGGTTCGTAAGTTGAGGAGAGGCAAGGCCCATCTACTAGCACCACCGGATGGACCAAACTACCCCTTTTGTCTTCAATCCTCTTGCTCAAGGGAGTGGATGGCTACACAGGTAGAGGAAGAGTTGAAGGGTCAGGTAGTGGACCACATCTCCCAGTGGATGGGAGAAGGACTAGCACTGTTTACACAGCAGTGGCCTTGTTGCATGATGGACATTAATTGGTGGGCTGGTGCCGTCCCACACTTGAGCATTATCTTTCGAGCTCCTCTATAGTGGAGAGCTCCGAGGGATGTGATCGAGTGGCCCTTGGCACATGCGGCCCATTTCTACCAGTGTACAGAGTCATGACTCTTAGTATGGCTTATAGATGCATTGATAGTACCACCTGGAGCATCTATCACCCCTATGGTCGCCGAGGGCCACCATGGGGGACTAAAGCTCGCCGTCCAGACCGGCGGCAAAGCGCACTTGCATGCCTCATAGCTTTTCCTTCTCATTAGCAGCCTCCACACCGAACAGATGCCTGCTATTCGGTCAGTCACAGGTCTCTCCATGAGCTTGCACCTTGCATCCTAGAATGTGAATAGTCTCCACTACAGTGGGACACGTGATTCCAGGAAGTTGATTGTTCGGCAGGAGCTACAGCCTGCCCTTGCCGGAAGGATCGACATCTTACTTCTACAGGAGCACAAGCTCACCAACACCCAGGCCTGGCGGTTTGGGAAGGTACTTTCGGGCAGCTCGCACACTTACTGGCAGCACGCCATAGGTGCCCACGGAAGGAGTGGAGGTGTATGCACCTCTATTGGCCCAAGTCTCACCGCTTGTGTATGAGACCACAGGACGATAGGGGCAAGGAGGGTTCTATGGATCAGATTGGATATTGGGGACTCGTGCCTTGGAGTCCTCAATGTCTATGTCCCTACCGAGGTTAGGGCACGTAGCAAGTTCTAGGTGGAGATCACGGATGGACTCCTAGAGGTGGACTCGGATCGTTGGAGGAGACTTAAAAAGCCCGGAGGCTTTGAAGGACTAGGAAGGCAGAGGCAGAAACTGCCAGGGCATGGCTGGGGAGGAACAAGAGGCATGGGAGGTCTTTTTGCTAGCAGTAGGAGCACGCGATGCCTGGAGAGACCCTACCTTCCACAAGAGGGACCCTACCTTCCACAAGAGGGAGAGTTTGTTGGACTTCTCTTGGGGATACAGGCATCTAGGTGGAGCATTGCTGGAGTGGTTGGATAGGTTTTACATGGGAGAGTGGGGAGGCTCTCGTGGAGGCCAAATTGAGCAGTTGGCAGGCACCATGTTGTCCGATCATTGCCTGGTTCTCTTGACACTTGATCCCCCTGCATCCGCCCTTGACACACGATCCTGTCGGATCCCTGACTTGATCTATAGGAGGGAGGAGGTGGCGAGACAAATAGAGCACATTTGGACCAGAGTGTAGGACAGGAGGGACCGGATGGCAGAGGAGGTTGCAGAGAATAGAGCACTCCAGCGGGACCTTGCAGCCATGCAGATATTATTACAAGAGGCAACAGGGGATCCCACCCTCCATGCACAAGAGGTGAGCGCACGAGCAGCCATTGCTGGCCTAGAGGACAGGAGCTCGGAGTTCTCTTTTCGAACCTCAGCAACCTTCTGGGCGCGGAAGGGGGACACGATGTGCAGGGAGTTCTTCCAGGTGCACTAGCTTTGCATCGCAGGAGAGCAGATACGCAACCTTTGGGATCAGTATGGGAGGACTCGTTCTAGCCCAGATGAGGTGATGGAGATTGCCACGGACTATTACACGTGCCTCTTCTAGCAGGAGATAGCTTCAGCTAGAGGACAACGATGTAGATAGCAAGTCTGGGATCCTATCCCGTCCCTTGTCACAGAGAAGATGGGATGCTCCCTCCTAGCCCCCTTCACAGAGAAGGAACTAGAGGAGGCCTTCCATACACAGGATGGGCAGAAATGCCTGGGGGAGGATGGCCTATCTAAGGCCGCCTTCATCACCTACTGGGAAGTGGTGAAGGACCCCCTACTGATGGCCTTCTAGGAGATTTTCACTTCAAGACAGATGCCAGGGAGTCTTTCGGCAGGCCTTATTAGTCTTCTCCCCAAAGGGGGAGATCGGTTGGAGCTTTCCCAGTGGAGATTGATCACCTTATTGTTAGTGGCCTATAAGGCACTGACAAAGTACGCCCCATGCTTCCAGACATCATCCATGACACACAGAAAGGCTTTGTCCAAGATAGGAGCATACTGGACAATGTATTTACCTTCTTTGAGGAGACAGAGTGGGCACAACACAATGGGCAGAGAGTGGCCGTACTCTTGGACTTCGAGAAATCTTATGATAGGGTGGAGTGGGACTTCTTAGAGGGCACCATGAGTTGATGCTAGAGAGAGTGAGGCTGGCTCTGGACGTGTTCTGTTCTGCAACGGGAGTGAAAATCAACTGGCGAAAGTCGGTTGGGTTCCTCATAGACCCGGATTCTAGCACGGAGTGGGGCGTCCACCTGGGATTTAGATGGGTGAGCAGAGGGCAGACCGCCCGGTACCTAGGGTTCCAAGTGGCACTCGACATCACTCTTGCCCAACAGTTTCTTCCTGTCCTTGATTCTATTCGAAGGAAACTGACCTACTGGAGCACGGCTCGCCTCTCTCTAGCCGGCCGAGCCCTAGTGGTTAACCAGGTACTCCTAGCGACGGCCTGGTACATTGCCTCGTGTTGGTGTTTCTCCTCATCATGCATAGTGCAGCTCTGTCGCTTAGTACGGAACTTCCTTTGGTCAGGGTCAGATGGTTCCAGGGACTCCAGGGCCAAGGTGGCATGGGCGACCATCATACGGCATCGGTCAAAGGGAGGGCTTGGGGTCATAGACCCAGAGTATCAGAGTATGGCCCTCTTATGCAAGCTAGTAGTCTGCGGCCTCACACCAGGAGGGCAAACCTGGAAGGTTCTATTGTAGAAGGGTCTTCAAGATTGTAGACTGAGGCTTGGTGGTGAGTGGAGGCCATCCTTGAGATGGATCTTCACGTCAACCCAAATCACCTCGCCAGATCACCTTTCCTTCGCAGCTTACTCCGCGTATGGCAGGGCCTCTGTAAGGCCCTAATCCAGAGCCCCCCAGGCTGTAGGAGGAGATAGATTGTCAGCTGGTGATTTGGAAACCCTAGGTCAAAGATAGAGAAGGGATACAGGATTGGCGAGCGCCCCTATATCCAGTGGGCTAGTTGGGAGGCAAGCCTGGCTCATAACATTAGGACATGGCGGGAGGTGTACAGGATGGCGGACGAGGAGGTGCTGTAGTGTGTATCAGGTTGCCAGAGAGGAGTGGAGTTGAGGAGAAGGGAGATAGACGCATCATTACCTCTAGAGTGGCTTACTCCTCCGATATGAGAGCCCATTGAGCCCGGGGAGGTATGGGCAGCTAGGTTTTCACTAGCAGGCATCCCCCTACAGGTGGGTAGAGTGGGCGGAGCCCCACAAGGGACCTTTGCCATGCAGGAGGGGGGACGTTTGGCCCATGATAGAGGGCAGTAGGATGAGGGGATAGCCGCCCTTTCGTGGAGGAGGAATCGAGTGGTGGGCCTTCAAGGGAAGACATGGCGATTGGATCCCTATGTTTTCTGAAAGGAGCTCACGGAGTGGTGTCTTTGGATCTGGGAGGGCAGACCACTTGATAAGCTGGAGTGGGACCCAGGAGAGTGGCTATGGCTGGCTACTGCGGTCGCTAAGAAGCCACCCAGGTTCCTAGAGTACACTGCCAGGATTGGCAGACAAGTACTGATTTAGGAGGATATGGATTGAGCACCGTCACGCAACAGGCACTGGGTAGAGCACATCATCACAAAGCCTTTCCGACGGACCTTCTAGCGCTACCTATGGGATAGCTGGAGGACGAGGAGGATGTCGTATCTCTTATGGCTGGTGGCACATCCTGGCGGTGGGAAGTTGGCTTGCCCGGATGTAGAAGGAAGGAGGTTGTGAGCACTGCACACAACACTCTCTGGAAACCCCAAAGCACTGCCTTTGGTCGTGTGAGGAGGCGTAGCCCGTGTGGAGAGGAGCATGCCGCATCCTTCGCCATATAGCACCTAGCCTTGTGTTAACCCCAACACGAAGAAAGCAAAAGGAAATAAAAAAGATGCTGGGCAAAGGCGAAAAAAAGGTAGCCCGACAGAAGAAAGAAGAGGAGAAAAGGCCAAAAGCACAGGGGCAATCTTAAAAAGTCCAAGGCAAATGCAAAAGGAGAAAGGTGCATTTTAAAGTACAAAGGCGCACCCTGAAATTTTGTAAAAGAGTGCCAGGTGGTGGAAAATCCGGAAAGCTAAAACAGAAGATAAAGACAAAGGCAAAGGCAAAGAGAAACGGAAGACAAAGGCGCACAAGGAAAAGCGCAAGTCAAAACTTTTGTAAAAGAGCGCAAGCGTATCACGGGTTAATTCAAGGAGCGCTGGGCTCTCACCCGTGCAATTTGTAAATGTAGAAGAGCGGTGGAAAGGAAGCTAGGAAAATAGAAGGACAATGGGAAAAAGGACCTGGGCTACGGCCGGCCATGTAAAAAAGGGAAAAAGGGGATGACTGCCCAAAAAGGGATTTAGGGTTTTGTATATAAAGTTGAAAAGTGAATGAGAAGCTCATTCTTGTGTGTGGCAAAAAGTGGCTCTCCTCTTCTTGTTCTTGTTCTTGTTCTTGCTTGCTTGAGCTTGAGCTTGAGAGAGGGAGTGTGAGAGTGAGGGAGTGAGTGTGTGAGGCTGAGGGACCGAGGAGGAGAAGCACTCCATCTTCTCCTCTCTTCTTCTCTTCTCTTCTCTTCTCTTCTCTTTTCTTGCTCGCGGCGATGAAGCTTGGAGCGTGGAGCTTGAGGATGGAGCTTGCTTGAAGCTTGCACTTGGATCGTGGAGCTACCGGAGCACATGAGAGAGGAGGTAACTCGAACGGCATGGAGGTAAGCTCACTACACCCGTAGATATGGATGGCGCGTCGGCTATGTGAGAGGTAGCCATTAGTGCTTGGCTTGGAACGCTTGAAACAATAAGCGATCCGTGGGTAGTGGCGGTTGAGCGAAGGCTCCCACATTTTGGTTCCGTTGCCAGGACCAACGGATTCAAGCCTAGAGCGCTTGCGCGCTTCGAATCGAGCATTGAAGTAGGGTTTTCTCCGAACCGGTGCTTGAGATAGGTAGGAAGTGAGGGGGTTGAAGATGGTATTCGATCTCCTTGGCAAGTAGGTTTTTTGCTTTTTTGAGATTTATGTTGTGAGATGGAGTAGTATAGGTATTTACTTTGTAATTTGGATGCATTAGAGTAGGAGAAAACAAAGAAAAACAAAGAAAATAAGCATTAGGGTTTTTGCTGTCAAAACAAGGAAAGAGGGTTTGATTTGCTTGCCGATTTGTACTTTGGAGATTATTTGCTATTCCAGGGGTATAGAATCCTTCATTTATGTCTATTCTTGCATTCTGGAAGTTTGTGTGACCCCTCAAGACTAAAATCATAAAAAACGAAGCATTATTCGTCAAATCTGCCAAAATTGCGCCACGTTCGGCCCGTCCGAGTGACGGCCATTTTGGGCCGAACCCCAGAATCAGCCCTTGGTCGGGCCGACTCGGCCCAAAAACTCATTCGGTCTGGCCGGCCGACTCGGCCCATTCACATTCGGCCCTCGGCCCAGACAACTCGACCCTAACATCGACTCGGCCCAGCCGACTCCGCCCACTTGGCCCTCGTCCCACACCCATTCGGCCCTTGGCCGCCCGAATTTGGGACTCGGCCCAAAAACTGCAATTTTTTCAGAATTCCATTTTGGCTAGAAACTGAGTTGCCACCACCAAAATAGACTCCAGAAATCGTATAGAGCCAAAGGCACATCATAGATCTATCACTAGGCTAAAATCCACAGCAAATAGCTCAAAAATTAGCTATCAGAGGTCCTCCCAATCATGCATGGTATTTACCGTAACGGCCCTTCGGGCTGGGGAGACTGCCCCCCCCGGACCCCCGCAGAGGGGGCTGCCCCCTCCGCACCTCCCCCGGTAGGCTGGAGAGAAAACGCACGCCGCAACAGGTCCTCCGGATTAGGCCCTGGTGTAGTAATGGCTCTACACAAGCATAGATCTTCACTTGCAAAGCATCAAACAGAAACCCATACCCAAACAAAGACAAACAAAGACCCTAGATCTCAACGGACCAATCTAGCCATCAAGGGCAAAAAGGCCATACCACAAGAACACATGTACATTGTGTTCAAACTGCGTTTAGTTCAAAGCAGAATGCAACACCATGAAGCTATCAATGCGAGGATGACTAGACATGACAGTCCTGACGATAGATGTACCTTGAGCAGCGCTGCACAGACGACCCAAGACCTCAGTAGAGAATCCACGTCTGACTGTGCAGTTAGGGACTCAAAGGCATGTATCAGAAAGCTTGAAGTTGTAAACCAAGACCCGGAAGATGAAGACATAGTGCCACCTGCTTATCTTAGGGTCAAACTCACCGCAAAAAGAGAGCATAGTATTGATGCTCTCATTAATGAAGGAGCACATTTGAATATCTTGACTTACGAAGCACGGACTCTACTAGATCAACCAGAGCTCAAACCGACTGATGCAACTCTTAATCCTTACGAGGAACACCCACAAGCACTTCTGGGAAAGTACAGAATCCTTGTAACTATTGAAACAGAAAGCTTGCCAGTCCTGTTCTATGTTCCTCCAAATGGCGAGAATTGTGGAAGGGAAATCCTCCTAAGAAGGCCCTTCAAAAAGGTAACGAAGTGTGAAGCTGACTATATAGCACAGAGGATACACCCAACACTACCAGGTGTGAGGATAATCACGACTTTTAGCAAGGGTGACCTCACCAAACCTCGAGGGAAGGGCAAGGAGCATTCCGACATACCAAGCAAGCCTAGTAATGAGAGCAAGGAGTTGTTGGAAGAGTTGATACGAGCGCAGGTTAAACGGAGAGAACCAGTGAGTGAGGCCATACTTGAAACAAAAAGGTTAGGGGGCAAGGCCAAGGATAGGGTTTGGACTTACAAATATCGTAGAAGACCACGAAAGAAGCCTAAGCCTTATAGGCGACGGCATCAATGGAGAGCTAGCACAACGCCACGATGGATATCCAAGGCGTTGCTTTGTGCTCAAGGGTATTATACAGGCAACCGATGGATTTGGGTACCAAAACCCCCTGCTAAACCACCTCTGCCAGAAGCCCAAATTATGTCAAAAGCAAAGAGACGTAGGAGGAAACCTAAACGAAAATCCAAGTCTTGAACCAGAAATATTGGAGCGATTGAGCCCCTCACGATTGAAATCAAGAAACCAAACATGACCTATCAAAAATTAGATCCTCAACCTACCATGCTTGGCAAGCAGATATCGGAGGTAACTGTCGAGCGTGCACAAGGTCCACTAGTGCCTAAGGAGCCTTTGACTTCCCAAGAGGATAATGAGCACCACAGGCACAACATCGCTCATGATAAGGCTGATTGCTCAACAAAGCTAATGATAGAATCGTCTAACAATCATGAGCAAACCATTCAGCCAGTGCCAAGTCCGCCTAAGAGTCCTAGATCTCCTACATCCTCTTTTTTCAAACAGACATAGGAAGCACAACAGCGGTCGTCAATGGCTGCTGCTCACTCCCAATCTCTCTTCATCAAAGCTTCCAAATATCCAAGAGGGGGGACATGACACTAGCCGTAGCTCTCGGCCCAAGGATATGCCTGTGCAACCCAATGTGAACAGATCAACTCATACTCGATCTACACAGATGAATGCTCAAAGGGCAACAAAAGACGCGACCACTTCTGATCGCCCTAAGGACTGGACACCGCAATCCATCAATAGTAGCAAGTCCACCAAACTAGCTGCTAGTACTTCAAATCAGGGATCACAGCAGTCACAGCCCTTGGCCGTGACAATGCCCCTTGCGGAACGTGTCCTTAGTAGTTTACCTGTGGAGGAGGTGTCGCAACCAACTTCATTAACAACTCCAGCACTTCCAAAGAGCCTAAAGCCTAGGCTGGAGGAGTTAAACACATGGGAATTAGCGGAAGAGCTAGACTCTTCCAAAAGGGAGACAGTCGTACCCGCACAACTTGGCAACGCTAATCAGCAAGCCACGGCTATGACCCATGTGGACACACTAGACAAAGGAAATGCCAAGGCCCAACCAAGCACAACAACGGTTGACCTAGTCCAGGGTCCTGAGTCGTTGAGAGATGCACCTTCACTGATCAAGACAAAGAGAAGAAAACAACAAAAACAACAACAGTTGCAGGTGGTTGTGGACCCCAAGAACATTGAGACAAAGAGTGCTGGAGAGTTGATGAATAAAGCATCGAGTCCACCCACCAATGAACCCATTGATGCCTCTCCTAATAGCGGTGAAACCTTAGACACATCTGTGTGCTCTGAAAGATCAAAGCAGTCGTTGCCATCAATGGCTGCTTGCAACGCTCAATTCACCGACAATGGAACTTGCATTGACCAATCAAGAGTGGACATAACGCCGTCACAACAGGGTGACAAGTCTATACCAGTCACATCCAAGGAGAACCATGACACAATAATGAAGCCTCTGGAGACACATGGAAATCCCAAGAGCATAAGAAATCCTAGCATTGGCCAAACTTGCGCATCTAGGCCGGAGCCCCCAGCTACACTAAAACCCAGGCAAACTCCTAGAACCTTGCATGAGATGGCAACTGAGCAAGCCCTCGTTGAACATAGAAGCGCCACCGAATGCTTAACCGAGTTGGATGCTAAGCTCAAAGTGTTCGCACGTGTCTATGTCCTAGCAGACATGCGTGCATTCCCTAAAGAGCAGCTCGAATAATACTTGCCATTTCCCTTATCTTGGGAAGAGCAAGAACATCTTGACGAGCACTATAATAAGCTCCTGTATGAATGCATGCGGCTTATCTCTGGTGAGGAAGCCGACGAACTGCGCTTAATTGTCACGTTCAATGATGCGCTCTACCAACCAAATCCCTTAGAATTAGAACAATTAAAGCGACTAACAGAGGGCCGAAGCCAATTTGAACAACGTTGGTGTGAGAACCGAGTTGCAATGGCCGAACTAGGAGCCCAGATCATGACAGTCTCAGAGGAGCGATTGGCCAAATGGCAGTCTCAAAGAGACCCAACCTATGTGGCACCAACTTCCCTTCGAGTGCTGACTGCCATTCGGGGTACGGACTTAGCTGAACCTAGCCAAGAGGACTCACTATTTGATAAGGTTCTCATTGAAGAGGACATGTCGCCAGTAGACTCGGACAAGGTTCCATGCTACTCGATGTTGCAAAATATCTATCGGTACTGAGTAAGTTGCCACGAGTACAAGATGCGTGTGCCACGCTCCAGTACAATCCGGAGTTCTATAGTTGGTTTTTATCCTCATGAAGCGACGTGGACCCATGGATATGTACAAACAATAACTTTGGTCACCCTGTATAGACACTATCAACACACATAAGCAATAATAGTCAAGCGCAGACAGAAGAGTTGGGGCCAACAGGCTAGGCTCATCCGGTTCCCCTCTCACCGTATGTATAGAAGTGGCATGACCATTCCCACCTCCGGACGGAGGGCAGGGACCCCACATTGCCACCATGGGAAGCCCTGACCAATCTCTCTGATGCTGCAGGCAACATGCAGTCTCTTTCTATACACCTTTCCCCTTCCGGTCTATCCTTCCGAGGATGAGCCCTGCCCAAATCCATGACCACCAGCCGATGTAACTCGGCGTGAGCCAAGATCTGCTAATGACGGGAGGCTAAGTCAACATCATCACGGGGGCCAGCCCTCTACAACGAGCACAGCACGTCCCACCCCTCCTCTTCTAGTCATATGCGTTTGATAACCCACACTATAATTCCTCCCATGAGAATGGTCTTATTCTATATCGAAGCTGAGCCCTTGGTTTGCATCTTGTAGGTCCCCCTACAAGAAAAACATGGAGAACCTAGGGCAGTTGGCTTGCAGAGACGCTCTCCGCGGATGAGGGAACATGCACCACACGCCCCTCCGCCGGTGCGCTACGTGCCCACTCTCAAAAGGTATGCAAAGAAACGAGGTCCTAAGCGACACCATCCCGGACGAAGGCCGAAGAATCCCCGGGCCAGGAAAGACGAAGCTCAAAGAAGCACACAAGATGTGGCAACACCAGTTGCACAAACCCCTAACGTACGCTCGGGCACCAGGTGCTCAAGGGTAGAACGGGCAGCTTGGGACAGGGAAGAGTTTAATGAATTGTTCAAAGGCATTTTGGAAATGGTGGCGGCCCGAGACTACACCATTCATGTCCCGGCCGACATGTTCCCGGCCCAACCTCACGGGAGCCCCGCACCAGCAGAGCCCCAGTCGCCTAACCACCCGGACTCACCCCGCCCAGTGCAAATCGACTAAGCCCCTATGATGTACAAGCAGCTTGACATGTCCTCATGCCATAACTTTTTGCCTTTTGGTCGCCTAACCACCCGGACTCACCCTGCCCAGTGCAAATCGACTAAGCCCCTATGATGTACAAGCAGCTTGATATGTCCTCATGGCATAACTTTTTGCCTTTTGATGAGTAAAGGGGTAAGCTCTCCACTTGTACACACTTCCTTTACCTATCGTTAATGTATGCAACGTCTTTAACAAGCAGTGGAATAGGCATTGCAATTAACATCATAGCATTTCGAAAATTGTGTCTTAATATGATTACATCTGTGCGACGCACTTAACGCAAGCAAGTATATACTCTTATGAAGTGACAAGTGGATGCAGGATGACACAGGTCTTCGTGCAAACGTGTTCATCATCATGGGTTAATTCAAGGAGCGTTGGGCTCTCACCCGTGCAATTTGTAAATGTAGACGAGCGGTGGAAAGGAAGCTAGGAAAATAGAAGGACAGTGGGAAAAATGGCCTAGGCTACGGCCGGCCATGTAAAAAAGGGAAAAAGGGGATGACCGCCCAAAAAGGGATTTAGGGTTTTATATATAAAGTTGAAAAGTGAATGAGAAGCTCATTCTTGTGTGTGGCAAAAAGTGGCTCTCCTCTTCTTTTTCTTCTTCTTCTTCTTGATTGCTTGAGCTTGAGCTTGAGAGAGGGAGTGTGAGAGTGTGAGGGAGTGAGTGTGTAAGGGTGAGGGACCGAGGAGGAGAAGATCTCCATCTTCTCCTCTCTTTTTCTCTTCTCTTCTCTTCTCTTCTCTTGCTCGCGGCGATGGAGCTTGGAGTGTGGAGCTTGCTTGAAGCTTGCACTTGGATCGTGGAGCTACCGGAGCGCGCAGGAGAGGAGGTAACTCGAACGGCATGGAGATAAGCTCACTACACCTGTAGATATGGATGGCGCATCGGCTATCTGAGAGGTAGCCATTAGTGCTCGGCTTGGAAAGCTTGAAACAATAAGTGGTCCATGGGTCTTGGCGGTTGTGTGAAGGCTCCCACACCTTGGATGTATCTCATGGGGAGCTTTCTGTTGGCAAGTAATCAGCCAGGGCCGTCATCTTCTGTATGAGGCCGGGATGCGGGACACGATATTCATTATTGAGGCAAGATCATGGCTAGTGGTGGGTTTGGAGGCTCTACCCATCCGCCAGGTACTGGAGCCCACAGCAGACCGCTCGGAGATATGGGAGATCATGGGAGTCTTACTGGATGGCATATCTGGAAGGCGCAGTGTCAGGAGGCTTTCGGCGGAGAGAGACTTTCAGCATAGGCGATATTAGTAGAGCTCTGGACCTCCATCATCCACTCCCTCTGTGGCCAATTGGGATCAGGTGCAGGGCAAGACCAAGGCTCATCAGGAGCTCTACTGTCAATTCATGCGCACTTAGGGCGGCCAGGACCTATTCTTCGTGATGCAGGCAGGTAGCCCCAGTTGGCGATATACCCCCCCCCCAATGGCTTCTTGCCCCCATCGCCCCTAGACCGCCTTGAGAGGCTTGTATACATGATGTATTTGTCAGCTCCAGCTAGTCTGTTGAGCATAAGCACTCCGATGTAATCAGTTTTTTTCAAGTAATATAATCAGCCACATTTTACTTGCAAAAAAAAAAAGTGTGACATTTCACTATTACAGGGTAGGTTCATCCACAATATTTTATTATGACCTAAAAATGTGTATTTGATAGCATGTCTTTGCTGTAAATTATGTATTTTTTCCTTCGTCATAATGATTGCCGCAGTTTTTAGAAATCAAAAATATAATTGGCAAACGTGGTGAGCATGTAATCCACATGTTGTAACCTCTGCTGTTAAACTCAAATCACCTTCATCCAAGATTTTACTTATGAGTACCAGCATTTCACAATCTTGTCTTTCATTACAGAAATGGAAATACTTGATAACACAATGTCTTTACATTTTAATGTGTATAAGTAGAGTGAGGGACTACCAGGAGTCACTGTAAATGGAAAAGGCGATCCTTCAATGCCAATATCATTTTCACCAACATATAATAAAAAATCTCCTGCTTTTTTACTGATAAAAGTGATAGTCTCATATACAGTTTGTACTTGCACTGTGATATTTGTCTCGTATGTTTGACCTTGGCTGCTTTGAATTTTTGTAGTCAAGTTCACAATTCCTTCATCTCCAGTTGATATTGTTATGTTATTTTTGTAAGAATCTCTCAATGTCACATCAAGGACTATTTGCTCATCTATTGTATACAATCCTGACCCATTTTTCCAGAATCCTATGCAGTGTGACACAGACACGGGGCCTGCTCCAAAAGAAAGGCATGTTGACAAACTTAAACAAAGGATCTGATATACTTCTTCTCATATGCCACTTATTCCTCTAAACTACTTTCTATAATCTTTCTATATGCTACTTATGCCATATCACAAGCATGCGTGAAGTGTTCTGCTGCTAAACCATCATGATCTTGGGTTTTTCCATTTTTCAGTTTCCATATGGCATTCCTCACTCTTTTTTCTGTGAAAATTCTGCAATTTGCTGGTTTTGAGGTTGAGGGGAGTGGCATAAGCTCTTGGCCAGGAACATCATAAAGTGTGCAAGCATATTCATAACAATCATCAGGTCTAGTAATCTGTATAAGTGGCTGGCTCTCATGCATCCTTTTCCATGCTCTCTTGCAGTCCTGTCCCAAGAACATGGAATACATTTCTGTTTCTAGTCCGCTCAGATATTCCTGCTTCTTTTTGTGTACCAATCATCTGAAGAGTTTCCGAGCATGCTTGTGTGTACATATGCCAAGTTCCACCTCTCGCTGGAGACAAGGTGCTTCCTAGTCTATAGCAATGCTTGCCACTAGGCCAAAACAACTACAGTTGCATTCTTTGATAGATGGATTATACCATGCTCAGAGATGGCATGGCTATCACAGTACACCTCCCTAGACTTGATGAGTATTTCTTGCCTCATGTAGCCCAAATTGGCACAGCTTTTGGTTGTGTCATTCAGTGATAGGACATTGGGCTCCCTTTTAAGCCGGATGGTAGGCCACTAGGCCTCGCCCAGACTCCTTTCACAATAAAGGGGGAGGGCCCTTACTTTGCAGGAGTGAGAGGGAGCTGCAGAGGAGACAAACTGGTAGAAAAAGGAGGTAGAGACACACATAGGGGGAGAGAGAGAGAGGGGGGAAAGCAACAGGCCGAGAGACCATGGATAGTTGTTAGGGATCCCATGTTTGCTGCACACAGGAATTCGATTGCACCACTTCAGGAGGCAAAGACGATTGTACCTGAGGTTCCCTCTCCCAAGCCATATGTGGCAGAGGTTTAGTCACCTATGGTATCACCAGTAGCTAGAGGGTAGTGACTCCTCCATGTGGGATGAAGTAGCTAGTGCACACCCCCCAGCCTTGTGAGGCAGTGATGGATGCACCTGAACCACTTGATAGGGATCCCATAGTTGAGGCCTTCATTAAGTAGTTTGTTTCTCAGGTTCCTGATACTCCGTAGTAGGAGGGAGGGATTCCAATGGAGAGAGGTATGGATCGAGTTACTCATTAGAGGGAGTGAGGGAGCGAGGAGTTTGGCATAGATTCAAATGATTCCTTAGACTCCATCGAGGTCACATCTCTTCATGAGGCTATAGAAATTGCAGTGATGAGACAGGATAGAGTTTACACTAGGCGGTAAAAGAGAAGTCAAGGTCCTTGGAGGCACGCCAGTCTAAGAGACTTAGACAATCTCCATGAGGATCCTCTCATGGAACATTTGAGGCTTTGGTGGAAGACTTTTAAGTTTTCAGCCAAGGATGGAGCCTCATGAGACAAGATCTCCATAGAGCACTGGTTGGAGGGATCAGTGGATTTTCTTATGCTATAGGGGCATCACCTCTTGGAAGAGAGGATTTTCTTATGCTATAGGGGCATCACCTCTTGGAAGAGAGGATTTCCCGGTGCAATGGGAAGCTGTTGACTAGACGAAGTTTAACATATTGGGTGCCCATTGTAGAAGTCTCACAAATACAAGTAGGAGTATGCCTTTGTGTTGGTGAGCATTGGTTTCATGCAGTACTGGATTGGGGCATCCTTATAGCAGGGAGAGCACTTTGGGTATTTGTGAGAGTGGAGGAGGCGTTAATAGACTTGCTGGTCATATATGCCCCTAATAGCCATAGGGAGAGGACATTTTGGGACTACATTTACTCAGTCTCTACCTCATATTGACCACTAGATTGTTGAGGCCTTGGAGGATGGAAGTGGCAGATGCATAGACACCATCAGAGGAGGAGAGCATGCAGTTTGGGAGGATTTTATCTTCCATATTAGAGGACACAACCCTTGGTTCATGATAGATTTACAAGTTCTTTGCAATTCTCTAGAAGAGATTGGACAATTGGCGCCAAGATATTCTCCCACTTGAACAGATTTTACGTGGATCACTGGGCTTGTGACAAGGGAGGCCTAGGTGGTATTGTTCCAGGAACCATGTTATCAGATCATGCGCCGGTATAGTTGATTCTTATGGAGGAAGCCACAAGAACAGCTACCAGGATTAAAATTCCTTTACACTTGCATTATGATGAGGGATTGAGGGAGGATATTACTAGGATTTGGAGGGGCAAGTCATTTTGAGCAAGCAGGGCAGCTAGAGACTTGGGTGAGATTTTGCAAGAGGTGAGCTCCTTTCTTAAGGAGAAGGCTAGGAGAAAGAGGAAGGTCTCTTAGAGAAAGAGAGGGCTGATAGAACCTCATCGCAGCACTTCAAAGGGAGGAGGAAAGACAACCAAGATGTAGGTGGGTGGGGAGAGAATGAATGCAACCAAAGAAATAGATGATATGAAGGAGGCCAGATCAGAGTATAAGTACCATGTGATGGGGTACATTTGATAGCCCATTCTTAGAGGAGGAGAGGAGATTGCTAGCACTACCATCAAAGAAGTGCCCAAGGGATGATGGATTGGATAGGGCTTTCTTCCTAAGCTATTGGGACCTGATCAACACACATCTTTTAGTAGCATTTTAGGAGATCATGGCATTTGAAGATATGCTGGAAAGGATGTTAGAGGGATTGATTCACCTCATCCCAAAGGGAAGAGAAGATAGATTGGAGATCACCCAGTGGAGACCAATCACTTTGCTTGGAACAATGTTTAAAATCATAGCCAAAATGATCAGCCTTAGACTATCTCTCTTGATGCCAAACCTCATTCACCCTAACCAAGCTTGTTCTGTTCAGCAATATTTTCACTTTCTAGGAATCCATAGCTCCTGCATGATGAAGGACACCACGTCGAGGATGGGTTCCTAGGAATCCACAGCTCTTGCATGATCAGGGGCACCTTGTTGAGGATGGGCTTCCCAGAGTAGTGGATTTGAGGTGTTTTGGCTCTATATTCATCAGCTCATAGCCAGGTCTCATTGGTGGGACCAGAGGTGTGAGATTCAGTATTCAAAGGTTAGTGGGACAAGAATGGCCCCTCACACGTCTTCTTTTCTCATTTGTTGCAGAGGCTATGAGCTCCTTCTTGAGGGATAGAAGTATAGGTATTCGAGGCATCAGACTTCCCATTCTAGATGTTGAGGAGTTGCTGGATGTAGAGTTTGCAGATGACACATCTGTTTACCTGGATGGGGAAGAGGAGAATTTTGGGGCCTTTGTAGCCATCATGGAGTTCTTCTGCTGAGCTTCAGGAGCTCTTATTAATTGGCACAAATCCTATGGCTTTTGGGTTTGTGATATTCAGCAGATAGATTGGAAACCACACGAGAATTTCACTTGGGTCCCCTATGGCACTTCTATGAGATACCTGGGATGCCATGCAGGCATTGATATTTCTTCAAAGCAGCAGCTGGCGACCTTATTACTTAGCATAAGATAAAAGCTAATATATTGAAGGACAGCAAGACTATCACTAGCAAACAGGGTGGTCGTTGCAAATTAGGATCTATTAGCCACCATGTGGTAGCTTGGGATGATATCATCCAGCCTAGATCTAGGAGTGGTTTGGGGGTTCTTGACCCGAATAGTCAGAGTAGAGCACTGATGGTAAAACAAGTGGACTGTGGCAGCCTAGCACACACTGGCTATTTCAGCATATCCAAGCTAGATTCACCCAGCGAGTGTTGAAGAGAAGTTGAGGCAGCTCAGCTACTCAAGATAGAGAGAGGCCACACAATTGGAGAGAGGACCCTCTTATCTTGGCGGAGGTTCTCTGCACAGGTAGCTTCTATAGTGGGGGGTTGTTTGCCTTCTGGAGCTGCTGGCCCATATACAGAAACAGAGACTTTGAGGTATCATGGAGGCCAGAGTCATAATGGAGAGCATCAGGAAGGTGGTACCCCTTGAATGGAGGAATGAAACAGTGAAATCAGACATGGATAGGGCTCTTTACCAAAGGAGAGATCCTTCTTGCAGTGGTAGCCACCAGTGGAGAGAGCGTGTTTACTTTTTCAGTAGAGATGGATGGCAGACTTGGGTGAGAGTATCTGGATTAGCTAGAGTGCACAAGATGCTCTTGACAAAGGATTATAGCTGTAGCTCATTGTGATAGGGCTTGGTACTTGGACCCAAACCCTCAGACTTACATAGAAGATGGATGGAAACATTGGGCATAAAGGAGAAGGCTGCTATAGAGACTTTAGTGGGATCCTGGGGAGTGGGTATTTTTTCATAGATGCCATAGTTTCTGTTACCATTCTGCAGTCTCCAACTTTCTTGAACAAGTAGTTGACCACACTGGTTCAAAAAAAACCAATGCTCCTTCCTAAGGTATTGCAATAAGAATCAAAAGCTGATGGACATTGGGTATATGCAAAACAATCTCTCAGACGGTTCTTCTTTATCTTACTGAAAGAAACTTGTTGCCTCTCAACCCATTGAAAATAGACTCTTTTTGGCTAAATTGTGCAAAGGATCAGCAATCATTGTAAAAGTGTCATACGTACATCTAGTGGTAGAAACATAATCCAAGAAAACTTCTTATGTTGTGGAAAGCCTTAGGAGTTGGCCATCCCTTGCAAATGATCCCTAAACATTTGATCTCTTGTAAAATAACTCTATTTTTGTGCATCTATGTAGAGCATGTGCCTCTGAGTTCTTCAAGAGAATTCCACATGTTTTCTATGCTCTTCAAAGGTATTTTTGAATGTACAATGACATCATTGAAGAAGGTTCCACAAAATGTCATATATGCTCTGAATATGAAGTCCGCCATGGGATTAAAAGTGGGAGGAGCATTGGTCAATCTAAGAACTCGTACAGTTCAGAAGTAGTCTAAAATGCAGCTTTGGAGCATCTTGAGATACAATGCAATTTTGTGATGATCCCTGACTTATCTACGACCTGATTGATTCTTGGAATTGGCCACTTATTTTCAATGGTTTATCTTACTAAAAGGTTTGTAGTCCATACACATTTGAAAGATCATGTGAGCTAGAACCAGTGGTGAAGTACTCGGCCAAAGCAAGCCTTTTCACATCAATTCATCCACTTGTATTAAGATCTCCTGTTTCTTTTTTTTCCCCATGAATAAGTGTAAATTATGTATGGAAATATTTAGATCAGGTTTTCAGGCCAACCAAGCAGAATGGCAACAACTCACATGCAGCCATCAGGCTATCAGAACAACCTACTACATGAGCAGAAACTCTCTTAAAAACTATCACGCACCAAATCCACTTAGTAAGGTGCTTGGTTGCAAGTACAGTGCCCAAATGGAAGAGCAACTTTATGGTCCTTTGGTGTTTTGATGGCAACTTTCCAGGAAGAGAGACAGTGAGACAATCTTGAAACTTCTTTCAGCTAACAAGAGGAACAAAGTTTCCATGAACTCATACATTGATGATCATTATTTTGTTTAGGTTCTTCCCATACGATGGTGCAGCTTCCACTCTGTGCATCCAGGAAATCCCCAAAGGCACCTCACATCCTTGACTTGGTCCAATGATGAAATCTACATGCCACAAATAAGGATTTACAAGCAACATCAACTGTCAAATAAGTGCCACTTAGCCTTGATATCCCAAAAATAGCATATGCACTATTAGGTATCCCTTCTTTTTTCTGACTCAAACCTATGACATCAGCTACCTTCTTTGCAGTGAAGTAATAAGTAGATCCTAAATCTACTGAGACCTTTAGTCGTCTTTCTCTGAGTCTATGAAAAACTTTCCACAACCTCCTCTCTATTGCTCGATTACTAAATTCTGGAATTTGTATAGTTCCTGTAGGCACTGCCACCCAATCCTTGAGTTTAGCAGACTCTTTTGATTTCTTTGTTGCACATGCCTATTTAAGAGGCCTTTCCCAAGATGTGCATTCCTTCCACAAGAGAAACATTTGCCTGCCTTGACATACCAGTCATTCTCCTTTTGGGTTAACTTCAAGAGGGGTTTCGTTGTCTCCTATTGCTTCTTTCCTCCCTCCCTTTCTAAGATGTTAGGAGGTGAAACTCTTCCGCTTGCCCTTTTCAAGGAAAATTTTCTTATGCATTCAGAAGCTAACATCCTTAGATTCACTATGTACCCCTCCCAATATACAACTTTATCATCTACATCCAAGATGATGGGCAGCTACCTTCTTTAACCAACAGAAGCAATGGATATTGATCTGGCTATTTTAGAAGAAAGCCTCTATTACTATGTCTAAGTAATCAGAGAAAACCAGAAACCCAAGTTCTAAGAAGTCTCCAAAGGCCTACTTACTTTCTGAGATAATATTTTAAAATTCCTCAGGATATATACAAGGGTTATCATGTTATATTGAGAGAGTTTGCACTGATATTCTTGGTAACTTAGTACGTACCTGGGATAACTGAGTATGTGAATGGGGAGCCTTTGATAACAGTTCCATTATATTCAATATCCAAGGAAAAATTTCCTGTAGTAGTAGTAGTAAAGCCAATTGTTTTGTAAGGAACTGTGGTGTCTTGACTGGCAGTCAAATTGATCATGTCCTGATACGTTCCCTGATCAGTCATGCTAGATACACCGAAATCATAATAACGAGTATCCAGAGATGCATTGTTACCATAGACATCAATTAAAGATATCTGGAAACTTGGACACGTTCCTGCTTGAAACTTGTTAGTGTCATTCACCCACATCCCTTCGCACTTGGGGGCATACAAAGAACCTGGAAATGAATGATGAGTTGATTTTACCAAGATGATGTCTGAATTTGGGTTGTGGTGTGAAAAGTTTCCTAAATTTGTGAGCTTTTGACACTTCATTGGAAAATAAAAAAATCATTATACTTCAGAAAATGCATCATATTTACTTGTTAGCAATGTTAAGGTAAGGAAGTGTCAGATAATCAGTTTTACCAAATTTCAAAATGGCAGATACAAACTGACTGAATGTTATGAGCATAAAAAAGTCTATTCATGTAAGATATATCTCTATGTATGGGACTTAGACCTTTTATTATGAAGCTTCCAGAAAATGGTCTATAGATTGTACTTTTCTTTCTCCTAAATAGAATTGTGGTGCTATCATGATATAAATTCTATCTTGATCGAGTTCCAAGAAACTTAAACATGCTCATGCTTCTTAATATTGTGTATAGCCATGCCATGGCATCCCCATTTATTCAAACTGCTAGACACACGCATGCAAGTACATTAGATTCCTGTCCCTTGCTCTACAATCTTCAGTCTTATTATCTCCTCCCTCAAACTGCTAGACACACGTATGCAAGTACATTAGATTCCTCTCCCTTGCTCTACAATCTTCAGTCTTATTATCTCCTCCCTTATAAAGCTCGCATCTAGAGTTGTAGTGGCACACGGTCCTTGAACTCCTGTCAACTGATGGACCAGGTTGAGGAGTTGCCCAAAAAAGTCTCATAGGCTTGAGGCCCTGTTTGGATTTATGAAAGAAGATTTATCAGATCAAGCCTAATCCTCAGCCTAGCCTATAATGCTCTGGCTTGGCTCTGAATACACAATTCTTCAATACTTTTGTGTATTGTCTGAGACAGAGTTGCAAAGTTTTTGCACATTGTGGGTGCGGATAGGAGGGGACTAGTAAGCAAAATCTAGCTGAGAGTGGTAGGTGCACCTAGGGGAAGGTGATGCTTCTCCAGAATCAGGAGATTGCTAGCTGGCGCTTGCCGCCAAATGCCTTTTAATGGAACTCTTCTCTAAGATTCTTTCTGGCTTAGCATGGTGGAAGGTCTAGCTAAGCATTATAGGACAACTGATTGATGTGTGATTCAAAAAAAATTTGATAGCATGATTAACCTGCTCACACAAAGCTTTGAGCTTCCTCTACATAGGATTGTCATATGCATGTAAGTAGCTCTTCTTGCTCCTTCATGAGCGTGGCCTATTCTCATTGCAGGTCCTCTAAGTATTCTCTTATGGCATGATTGAGATTGACCCTTGGTCCAATGTGTCCTTTTTTCTTCCCCTTCATTAATACCCCCTCAGTCACAGCTCGTGTGGAAGGGAGCATGCCGCATTCTCCTCCGTCTAGCTCCCAGCCTTGGATGCATCTCGTAGGGAGCTTTCTGCTGGCAGGCAATCAGCTAGGGCCATCACCTTCTGTATGAGGCCGAGATGCAAGACACGATTTTCATCATTGAGGCTGGGTCTTGTGTGGTGGTCGGCTTGGAGGCTTTACCCAGCCGCCACGTACTAGAGCCCACAGTAGACTGCTCTGAGGTATGGGAGATCGTAGGGAGTCTTACTGGATAGCACATATGGAAGGCACGATGCCAGGAGGTTTTTGGCGGGGAGAGCCTTTCAGTACAAGTGACTTTGGCAGAGCTTTGGACCTCCATCATCCACTCCCTTTGCGGCCGATGGGACTAGGTGCAGGGCGAGTCTCGTGTTTGTCAAGAGCTCTGTTTTCACTTCATGAAATCTAAAAATAAAACCAGAATAAATTGAACAAAATACATATGTTGTTTTAGTATTTTTTCTTGGTGTAAATTTTTGAGCTAGCTAAGGTATATTTTGGATTCAATTGTGGTCATGTTCTTTTTTCATCATATTAGTTAATTTTTGTACGCATTTGGACCTCCTCTAGGTATCCCGTTCCTTTTCTTATTTCCTTTTTTGCACCAAACTTCACATGTTTTGCTAAAAGGAACCAGTTGACTACATTTTTTACGCACATCCACGCTATACACCCATATAATTTAATTAAAATGAACCAGCCATTCATGTAGCATGCACTTTGTGTGCTAAATACACATTTTAATTTGTAATAAAATAAACCCACCATCACAAAGGCACATGCTAAAAAGAAAGCACTCCAAACACATTAAATTTCTAAAAATAAACTTGCATTAATAGACCTTGAGTTGAGAATGATGTCTGAGAAATGTCAAAGCATCGTGAAACTTTAAAAATTTTAATTAATGAGTAAAATAAACTGCCGTTTTTCTACTAAAGTCTATCACTTAATGAAACTCACCCATTGTTAATTAATTATTAAAATTTACCGCTCAATTAAATTTTCCCTTCCTCTCACATTGCACAATTCCCTTTCTAAATGAAGTGCTGCATGGGATGGGTGATGCAGTTATTAGTCTCAGTCCTTGTTGTTGATGACTGTCTTAGTTAGGTGTGATCTCGTTATTAGTATATTGTGGTTTGTTTTAGTTTAGTTTTCTTTAGTCATGTTGATTTAAGTCAGGGTATGGTGTGTATTATTATTTTTGCTTGATTACGAGGATACTAGGTGCATATATGTTTGCATAGCATGAAGCTTTCGGTCGCATAAGTGAAGAGGCCATGCTGAAATTTTTTAGGATGTGGATTGCCTAGGTTGGTCAATCGGTTGTTGTCCATGTGAGTTATTTCTTTTGTTGATATCTTATCCGTTGCTATTATGTTGTTTTATAGACATTCCTTATGATTGTCTATGTGTGTATGGTGTGTGTGATCCATCTGAATGGCGTCTCGTACTCCTCTCCCGGTCCAGTATGTTCCATTGGTTTCTCATGATTATTCGAAGTTGCTAGAATCGGACCTTATTTCTAAGGTCTGGTTATCCAAATTCGTGGCTCTTACACTGCCACTTGTCCTTGATGATCCTGATATGTATGATCAATTCTTAACTTCTTACAACGAGAGGTCTGGCTTTGTTTGTGACACAATAATCCTTATGACGCCTATGCTCTTTCTTTACCCTACCATGGTGAATCTTTTCCTACTACCCGTCAACTTTTCTCGAATAAGGACATTTTTAAGTTTTTGTAGAAGCAGACTATGGATGTCTTGGATCCTAAGCAGATCATTAATACTTCCGAAGTTATTGTATCTAAGATTTCTAACTCATTCTGAAAATTGTTGTGCCAGTTTCTTCAGGATAGGTTCATGCCTGCCAAAATCCCTTCTAATTATCTTTCGAAGGAATTGTTTATAGCTTCTTACATGGTGCTAAAGGATATTACTATTGATTGGAGTTCATATCTTCTTGCTAAAATGGATTAGCATTTTATTCGAGTCATGATGGGTAATGTGACTAATGTCACATTTGGTTCCTACCTTCATGTTTTCTTGACATATACTACCCTTGCGAAGGAAATTCTCTCACCATCGGCGGTTGATCCTCCAATGGTCCCTTCTCCTCCTACTAAAGATCTTGATGTCATTATTGCGGATACTGATCCTCCTTTGGTCATTCAGAGGAAACATCTTAAGCAAGTGACTTAATTAGTACTAGTTTCCACTCCTTTAATTCCCTTTCTTGTTCAATTTTGCATTCAGTTGCCTGCTTTTCTTACAATGCCCAATCTTTTTAGAGCACATAGAGATGGTACTCTAGACATTTCAATTCCTTCTGTGGAACATGTGGTGATAGGAGATGCAATTCCATTTCTGTGAAAAGACATTCAAAGCTCTATTGAACTCTTAGTTACTGCTTGTATTCAGTAACTCTATTCTTCTTTTTATGAGGAGGTATAGCAGTCCAAGGAGTTGAACAAGGCTAATACTCAACTAGTCTTTGTCACCACAAAAAAAATTTCTGACTTCTGTACACAGATAGAGCAACAGACTAAGGTCATTGATGCCCACAAAGTAGAGATGTCTACTTTGCAAGCTTGGATACCAAATCTAAAGTAGAGATACCAAAGGAGAGGGAAAGGCTGTTTTTTTTGCAAGTAAAATGTGACTGATTATATTACTCAAAAAGCTGATTACAACAGAGTGCTCATGCTCAACAGATTAGCTGGAGTTGATGCAAAGTCACCAATACATCATGCCATTGGGCCGGGGGGGGGGGGGGGGGTTGGGGGTTTTATATCGCCAAATGGGGCTGCCTGCCTGCATCACAAAGAACAGACCCTGGCCGCCCCAAGTACGCATGAAGTGACCACGGAGCTTCTGACTCGCCCTACACCTGATCCCATCGGCCGCGGAGGGAGTGGATGATGAAGGTCGAGAGCTCTGCTAAGGTCGCATGTGCTGAAAGTCTCTCTCCGCCGAGAGCCACTTGGCACCGCACCTTCCAAATATGCCATCCAGTAAGACTCCCTATGATCTTCCATACCTCCGAGCGGTTTGCTGTGGGCTCCACTACCTGACGGATGGGTAGAGCCTCTAGACCGACCACTGCGCATGACCCTGCCTCGATCATGAATATCATGTCCTGCATCTCGGCCTCATACAAAAGGTGACGGCCCTGGCTGACTGCCTGCCAACAGAAAGCTCCCCATGAGATGCACCCAAGGCTGGGTGCTATACGTCGAAGGATACGGCATGCTCCTCTCCACACGAGCTGCGCCTCCTCACATGACCAAAGGCAGTGCTTTGGGTTTTCCAAAGGCTGCTGTGTGTAGCGCTTACAACCTCCCTCCTTTTGCATCTGGGCAAGCTAGCTTCCCACTGCCAAGCCTCCATATGCCACCAGCCATAAAAAATATGACACCCTCCTCGGCCTCCAGCTATCCCATAGGCGGCGCCTGAAGGCCCATTGGAAGGGCTCGGTGATGCTGTGCTCCGCTCAGTGCCTGCTGCGTGACGGCACCCAATCCATATCCTCCTGCATCAGTACATGTCTGCCAATCCTCGCAGTGTACTCTAGGAACCTGGGTGGCTTTTTGGCGACCGCAGAGGCCGGCCATAGCCTCTCTCCTGGATCACACTCCAGCTCATCAAGTGGTCTGCCCTCCCAGGGATAGGTTGTTGACGGAAGCCCAAGAGCTAAAAGCTTTGATAGTTGTCCAAACGGAAGAGCTCAAATCAACCAACATCATCATAGACCAGAATAATACTCAAATTCAATAGCTTAAGGAATAATTGGCCTAGTCCCATTCTGATTCACAAGAATGGATTTGTTATGGACTTGTTTTGAGCAGTTCCAAGAATTTATTCCTCTAGATTACTCCTTTGTGCACTATTATCAACATAAGCTAACATTTATATTAAGCTTGAGTGGAGCTTGGTCCTCTGATTTATTGACTAATGTGGTAAGAATGGTCTTTGAAGATTCAGTTCACTCCACAAGAGGAGTGCACCCGATTACCATCATGAGTAGAGTATTTGGATGCACCCCTAAGCATTATGCTTCATTTAAATCAGTTTCCACCATGATACTTTTTTTTTGGATTATTTTCTACCATCATGTTTCTTCTAGATTTTTGTATCATCATGTTTTTTAAGATTATGTTGTTTCCACCATTACAACTTGCATTATGTTCAAGTATCATGAAATGCCATAGGTCTTCAATAAAACGTGAAAAATTATTTGCACAATGATGAAAACTTGGATTCAATACAAATGAGATCGAAGTAATGAGAAGGTGTTACACATATAGCAATAAATGGAAGAAAGCAAACATTGCGAACCCAAATGCTGAAGAATGCACAAATATTTGATGAAATTTGGACACGATGAGACCACTCCTCAAACACTAGATGAAATGCTTGGCCCTGCACATGTTCAAACCTATTGAAATTGCACATGAAATTAAGATTGTTGGGATGAGAATCAAAGTCTTCATCACGATGCTCCTTGCGCATGTTTTCCACAAGCATGTTTTGAAGAACACGATACGCAACAATGTCCTTTGGCACCCTGTGGAGGTCAACATTAATGTCTCTTAGGATGTGCCAATGATTTTTGAGCATCCTGAAGACGTGCTCAATGCGAACTCTTTCCTTGGACAAGTGTCGATTGAACATCTTCCAATCTCGAGTGCTTGGGGGGTTGGGTTGCCCTTCCCGAAAAGGATTTATTGGATGACTACAAGCTCCATAACCAAAATCAGCCAAACAAACAAGAACCCGCACACCTCGAAGGGTGATTGCTAGTTCTTGAAGAATGTGCTTGTCCCTAAACAGCTTGTAGAGCGAAGATGCCTTCCAATGTGCAGCATTTTTGGTTCCACCTAGAGCAAGGACACAAACATCCAAGATGCATTTTTAAGCATCACACACTACTTGTGTCAGCACAGATTGGAATCAATTGCACCACACAAATGTGGTAGCAATGTTATAGTTGAAAGGTAGCAATGATGTTTCAGAGGTGTTTCCCAGATGGAATGAAGAAGTAGGCAGATTTGAGCTTTGTGGCTAGAATGTCGACCATATTACAATATTTTCAGAATGTGGACTCACCAATGCCAAATGTCTCGGTGATATGGTGGGTGAAGTCTTTGTGAGTCAATCAAAGCAGCACAAAGTTGATCGCTCTCTCGGGCTCCACTGGCGCATGAAGAAAGTCACCATCACCTTGTTTGGGTCTGTGGGGTTTAAGTTCTTGTAGCAATTGTTGGAAGGCACGACAACTGAGTCCGAACCTCTTGTGGAAGATGTCATCACAGGCATCAAGCTCATGAACCCATATACATTTTTGTACACTCGACCAAAAGGTGTGTT
Source organism: Lygodium microphyllum (assembly GCF_053477565.2). NCBI lineage: Eukaryota > Viridiplantae > Streptophyta > Polypodiopsida > Schizaeales > Lygodiaceae > Lygodium > Lygodium microphyllum. The sequence continues at coordinate 154,295,036 of NC_141135.1, read as the reverse complement.
GTCGTGGAAAAACCCACCAATTGCGAAGTAGGGACCTTGAAGTGACCAATGGCTAGGCCAATGTCAGAAAAATGAAGAAGAAACAGACAAAGGCACCCAAAACAAGAGCCGTGGATTGCGAGCTCTCCTCATCATCTGACGCTTGCATGGATGTGAGCATACACATCAATTCCAAAGGCTGCTCCATGTGGTGCTTCAATGAAAGGCACTGCTGCAGGTGACCATGAATATGGAGAATATTGGAAGGATTAAGGGTTTAATGATGAAAGGTAGCAAGGTTGAAGGGCAGAGATTACAGAAATGATGAAAGAGAAGGCTGAATTTCGGTAGTGGAAATTTTCAGGTATGGGTGATGGAGAATGTAATGTGGCCTCCGCAGGAGCAATAAATTGACAGCGCTTCTGTTTGTTTGCAGAGGTTCCGCAGGAGCAATAAATTGACAGTGCAAGGGCGACCTTGCAAGAGAAGAGCAGGAGATGAGGACACAAGATGAAATGCAACGCAGGTAGGGGTAGAGGCAGCAGCAATGACCAGACACATGCTGCAATTGCAGTGCCATAAAGTGCTTTTACGGTTGATTTTTGGAACCAGTAAGGTAGGAAATCATAGACCATGCCAGGTCCACCAATGGTCATGTGCGTAAACGAAGGCATTTGGTTGAACTACTACTTTTCAGGCACCTGTTTTACCAACCCATCACAGTCGACAATGTGTGCAAGTCATCAATGGTGGTGAACAGAGGTGAGAGTAATAAGTTGGTCTCTCTCATTCTTTTACTTTTCTTTTGTTCCCCCCCGCCCACTACAACTGGATCAGGGGAAGAACCCCTTACGGCCCTTAGAGCACACTTTTATAAAAAATAAAACTCTGAGAGTAAGGTCAAGACACTAATCTGCAAGTTGTATCAGCTATGTGGAAGTTGTATCCCCGAGTTGTATCTGAGAGTAAACTCTGAGAGTAAGGTCAAGACACTAATCCACGAATTGCAACAAGAGTGCTGAGTGAGAAATGGAGAGAAGGGCAGCTATGTGTGACCTAATCTGGGATGCCCCACTCAATAAGGGGTTTATCTCTCTTGTTATTTTACTTTTCTTTTGTTTTCTTCGTACTCCTTTTCTTTCTTTTTTCTACTCTTTTTCTGTTAAAAAATAGAAAGGGGAAAGCAGTGGGTGGGGGAGGTCAACGGTTGGGGAGGATGAGGAGGGGGAAGGGGAAGGAGAAAACCAAGGGAAAGGGGGTGAGCAGAACGATTAGGAGAGAGATTGGAGGAGGGCAAGGGTCTGGGGGGAGGGCAAGTAGCTCTAGGGAAGCTTAAAATTTGCTAGAGAAAAGTTGGAGCATTGGTAGAGAGTCTCTCTGAAAAGTTGTAGCGACGCTAAGGGTGGTGAAAATGATGTGAATGCAAGCCAGAGTTGCATTTCATATGCCTTGTGTTGTGTTGGACTAAACTAAAGTTATTGCACTTACATATGCAAGCTCTAGCAAAGCTCTTGCAGCCCTTGGAGCTAGAAGACCACCATAAGCCACTTTGGAGAATCTTTAGGGTAGTATCTTGTTTGAGGTAATGAAAACTTCCTGCACCTTCATGGGCTGCTACAATGAGATTAGAGACTTCATGATGCAGGACACAAAGATGGATCGCCTCATGTTATGTCCAATGGCGAGCTCTCACATGGTATTGATACATCAACCTCTTCCTTCATGGTATCTATCTTTGCATTGGCAACATGCATCCTCTCGGCTACCCATCTACACCTTGGACGTCTCTCCTCTCACTAAAGTGCCACAAGTGATGCTCTAGCTGGTGTCCCTCTCTATAAGGCACTCTTTCTTCCTTAAGGCCACCTCCATAAAGAAGCTGATCTTCCACAGGTAGTCTTTGGCTGCAGTACCATCCAAATATAGCCTGGACCCCAGGAAATCTGAGCAATGCACTCTTTGAGATTGTCATAATAAAAAAGTGAGTGGGAATCTTGACACACACACAAAGTCTGCTGATCCTCTTGACCGAAGAGTGTTGGATAGGAGAGTGATTGGACAGTGTGGTGCCAACAATAATTCCAACTAAACCTTATACATTAAATCCATTCGTCTTCTCTATGCAATCCCGACAAACTCATGCAGAGGAGGAAAATCCAAAGAAACAATGATATCATGTGGACGACCCATGCATGCCTGGTAATGCATCCACTTTCTCATGTAGATAACAAATCCCCTGCCTCCTACATACTGCAGCTCTTTGAAGCCAGTATACAGGACATTATACCCTGTAGGACAACTGCAGGATTTGCAGACATGGGTACCTTGACAGGAAACAGTGGAACAGATGTCTAGGAAGCAGTGTCCTTAGGATCAACTTTAGCAGATGTGGATGCTTAGACATGCAATTTGGAAGCAACTGCCACAGGCACAGGTGACTAGAGAGCAGTAGCCTCAAGCTCTTGGGGAATGTCAAGGTATGGATGGCTAGAGGACAGCTAACGTCTCCTAGATTGCTAACCATTCCACTTTTTCCTCACCACTTTCCTCTCATGTCACTGTCCTCCCTGTCTCGGTCTTTGTCTCTGCTTGTGTCTAGCATTTGCCTCCTTTGCCTGCCATCGCTTGCTCCTCATTCAAGGGTGAGTTTTACAACCTTTCTCAGCTCCAAGGAGTCCTGCTTCTACATCATACAATGGGACAAAGATGGCCCACCATCCCACATGAAAGTAGCTGGTATTGAAGGTCTAAGTAAGGAATTGTTTTGATGGAGGAAACCTCCATGAGTTGAGAAATCCTGATGGATCAAGGAAGCAAGTGAGGAATTAGGAACAATGACCCACATTAAAGAATATCGAAGGGTGCCCTCCAAAACAATGTAAGTAAATGTCCTAGCCCTCAAATGACATGGTAGAATGTATTTATACTTGTCAAGGCCTAGAAAGGTGGTGATGATTGCAGTGCCCATAAGCAAGAGAAATTTATTCCTTAGCCTGAATTGATGTGTCCAGGACTGCCACAGAAGTCCAAATATCTAGTGGATTGGTGCGAAGTTCCACCTCACACATCTCAAGAGTGCTGAATTGAATCCTGAAACAATACTTCCCAAAGGGCACCTCTATTGTGATCATCATTTAGATACTTTTAAGAGCTATCTTTTTTTCAATTATTCCATAAAACTGGAACAGAAATGACACACAACTTACATGTGTTAAGCACATCACTAGCATTTATTCTAGGCCAGGATCAATCCCAAAATTTTAGTGAATTTCTGCCATATGAGGCAGGTTAATGAGTAATACTTCCATCTATGTGGCAATGAGCATGAGAGGGCGATGTAGCATCACAGTAGAGAAGAACACTCTACCTAGACCACCAGCAGCCCCACGATGCAATAATATGGAAATTGTTCTCTAATATTGTACTCTGTCAAGTAGGGCCACCAGAGATATGGGAAATATGAAAATGAAAAGAGAGAAGCGAAAGGAATGGAAAATGGAAAGGGAAAGTATTTGGAGTTTTCAGGAGTTTCCAATAGCTATAGGGATGAAAAAGGAAGAAACGGAAATGGGAATACAAACAGAAATAGGAACTTTGAAATGGCCAAAAAGTGGAGTTTCAGTAACTCCACCATAGAACCACCATGACCTTGTAGACCAATTGAACATATGGAAAGAAAGGGGCTCACTACCTCAGCTACAAACAGAGGTGGACAAGATGCAAGGTAGTTGAAGCATGACTGGCTGTAGAGGAATAAAGAGAAGAAGACCCTTTGTTCTATTCTGGAGGGTAGCTCATAGGATTTAAAAAGAAATCCCCATTCATCAAAAGATATTTTCAGAAATCAGCAGCACAAGAGTTGTATCAGAACGACTGGCATGGAAGCTCTCATTCAGTCATCGAATCCTCTATGTAGAACTGGTCGATACTGGATTGTGAGCACACCAAAATATGTTCCAAACACAGATTGACTTTATGTTATATGTGATCCAAAGACACCAAGCTACATAGCCAACATGAAGGAGTCACAGACAACACCAATCATTTTTCATTTGTTTTAGGCAGACCCTTTAGGGCAGGAAGAAAAGATTTTGAGAAGAAACAAATTGCCAGAATGGCTTTCATCATCTTAGTAAATGTGTCACGAACTGTACCTGGAGTTACTTGAAAAGAAAATGGTGAGCTTCTGATCTGGGTATTATTCACATAGACATACATAAGCAGTTCCCCTGAAGAAAAAGATACAAAGTCAATAGTTCCATACCCTATACTGTCTTCAGGGTTTATATTGAGGATTGAAAAGTTTCCTGACCCATTAACACTTTGAATATTTGCTGAGACATTCAAAGATATATCAGAGATACTCAAAGTATTGTTGTAAGAATCTTTATATACAACTCCAAATGTTCCTGTTTCTCCAGCATGAAATGTACTAATTTCATCTGGCCAAAATCCTCCACATGAACTGGGGAAAATTTCACCTACAGCAACAAGTTAGAGGTTTCAGAATTTTCATTGACAAATATTCACCAGACCTAAAAAAGATCACAACATACTGGTCATACAAGTATATATAGTTGTACTTATCTGTCCTATAATTAAGGGCCTCTAGTACTGCAATCAGAAAATATCTCAACAATGAGTAGATACAACCAGCCACTAGCCTATTTCGAAACTGGTTACTACCAGTTTCGGTTGGGTCTTTGTACTGTAAAGCACGATCTAAATGTTGCTGTCCTCCCAACAGTGCTCAATCGCCACCTACCCCCTTGCCACTAGCTCTGCTGCCTCAACCTCTTCTTCTTGTGTCTCCCCACTCTCACATCATGTTGCTGAGTCACTACCAACCCCCTTTCCATGAGATCTGCTGCCTTGCTTTCTTTTCTTGTCCCACTCCCCTACTGCTTTGTGTTGCTGAGTTGCCACCAACCCCCTAGAATGACTTGCTTTCAAAACTTACAAGATTCTGAACTTTTCGGGATGAGAAACCTGAACAGCCAGGAGCTGGGCTTGTACCCCTGATTCTTCTGCCTCATCCCTCTCTCAGCCCTCCACCTGCAATGCACTGCTGCAGCCCACACTTCTGAGTGCACTGGCCAACCAGCATGTGTTGCACCTCCAGCATATCGTCAAGCTGCATTTTCCCCCTCCTCAGCCCAACATTACCTAACCCAGCATTAAAACAAAATCACCTCCCCCCTCCCCATCCCCCCCGCCCCCCCATCTGCCAAGCCTCTTCCTTCTCAGCTTTCCCTTCCCCTTCAGCAAGAAAATCAACTCAGCAGGTTTCAGGCACTCACATAATTTAAGAGTTACCAGTCCAGCAAAATGAAGGAGCGAGCAAGTCTCACGAGAAAGCAGCCAGTCCTCCACCTTCACTAGGGAAACCCTATGCACCCTTGGCCAATGCTTTTGCACCTATCCGCTTTTCTCCTAACATAGAGCTTGCCATTAGGGATATATTGACATTCCTCCAGGCGTCATCTGTGGCCTATCAGCTGGTTGGGGATCATCCATCATTCCAGAATTTGAAAAGCCCCATCCAAGAAAATATCAGAGGCACCTATCCCAAAGTTACATGAGCAGTACCCCTAGGAAACATGTGCTTCAAGGTTCACCTTCAAGCTTCACCAAGCAGTTGGAGGTGGTGTATGCCACCAGTTCACTTGAAGTTCAGTCTTTAGTGCCATTCCTCAACAAAAGGATCAAGGGTAAGGATTACTCCTTGCTCACAGATGGCACTACCCCACACCTTGGCACATACGCCAGACATTTCTTGGCTGAGATTGGCGACACATTTGGCAAAGGGATGGGACCTTTCCTAACACAGTTTCAAATTCCATTAAAAAAGTCCACGTTAGTGAAAAAACAGGCTGAAAATGTTTCTTGTGGTGCGTGTTTCAATTTCCTACCATGTTTGTCAGTCTCTCTCTGTTAAGAAACCATTACAAACAGTCTATATTATTGACAAGGAGACTGAAGAAACTGCTGTGTGCCAAGGAAGCAGCTCATCTCTAGGGAGAACATCTGCTATCTGAATGATGTCAAGATGCCAATGAAGAAGACCTCTCAGGTGGGCAACATATCTACGTATTTCAAAAGCAGAAGATGGATCAACCATAGTGAACTGTGCACTGATGTTTTTATAAAGTGGCCTCAAGTCTACAAGCTTTAACAAAGGAAGGTGTTCCAGTCACTCCATATGTGCCAACAACCTCAGTAGCATAGAAACTGGAAAACAACCTTCATATGTGGCTGCAGAGAGTCTGGAAACTTGGGGTTTCCAAAGACCCAGTCCTTAGAAAGCATGGGGGGGCCCAACCACTCCAAACCAAACAACACACAAAAGAAACCAAAAGTTCTCTCACCACTGGACAAGAAAGAAACATATAAGGACAGGTTTATGCGCTTGTTGTATAAAAGAAGCAACAACAATTTGCACTATGGTGTTTTATAAGTGGAGAAACAACAATTTGCACTTTGGGCAATTTAGCCCACAAAGAATTAGCCTATTCACGATCTGTAGGGGAAAACCATGAAGACTTCACAAGTACCATTCTCCAGGAACAGACCAAATGAATCAAGAGCATAGAAGATTTGAGGGGAACAGGCTGCTCAAAATTGATCACATGCCACCATGGAGCTTGAATTCTGGTGTTTCCATGCACGATGTCATGTTGTTCAAGGAAGAATCTGGCTATAGAAACCTAGGGCTTCTATCCACCACATAAAGCCTGAAACAAACACCACCGAAGGGAAATCATGTGTCTCCAGATCCAAGACAACTCCTTCACCCATTCTTTTTGGAGCACAATCATCTCTCCTTTTTCTTTGTAAGCCACTTTTTTTATTAACCCATTGACCTGCGTTCAAATCTCTCTTTTAATATACCTATACTAAATGACCAGGTGGAATGAGGAGTTGAAAACCTTCTGGTCATGAGGCATTCAACTTAACCAATTGAGCTACATCCGTCTCTTATTTTGTGAATAAGATGCTAGTGCTTTAATGCATCAAAACTTTTGAAAATTTCTTGACCTTTTCTTTCACTTATCATTGACTTTCTCTTTCACTCCTCATTGCCCCTCCCTTTCCTTGAAAATTTGCAATACTTCCCAACATTGCAGAGGGTTAGTTGTTGGGTAGCGAAATCTTTCATTGTGCAAGTATTTTCTACCATAACTTTTTTTGGTTTTTTAAAAATAAATAAATAAATACAAAATGAAGTGACAATGCCTAAATTAAATGTAATTATGAATACTTATGTTGTTGCAAAATCCCCCCAATGTTGTGAGATCAAGAGGATGCCAAATTGTAAAGCAAAGTATCTCTTGCCAAGGGGCAATCAAATGAGTTAGAAGAAATGATTATGACAAGCCACGCTTGGATAACTGTGCGACCATGGGAGATACCAATCTCCTCAATAAAGAATTTTGCTAGTGAGAGCTACATCCATCTCTCTCTTTTTTTTGCTTGTGAGAGCTAGATCCGTCTCTCTCTCTCTCTCTCTCTCCAACCATGGACTGAGCATAGTAAATAGGCAGCTGAGCGACCATATTAAAAAACTCAAATTGAAAGTCAAATCCCAAGATGAAGAGATTAAATTGCTCAAGCAACAACTGAATGAATAGCAGTTCTTGGAAGAAGGAGAGAACCACCCCAGCATGTTTGAGATTGAGAGAGGATCGAAGTTTAGCTCAAAGTGCAGTAGACAGTGTGGAGAGTGAAGCACCACACCCAATGCAATAGATTGAAAGAGTGTAATCTGAAAGTACAAGGTACAACCCTTAAACCTTAGGGTTGTAGGGGGTGTTCACACCCGAACACGATAAGTGCCCGTAAGTGTGTGATATAAGCACATACGAAATAAGACTAAGTCTGGGGGAAAAAACCTCTCGTACCGAGAGTAAAAAGTGCCCCACGTCCTATTGATCATCACTGACACTCCTATGTGAGCATAGGCATAAGTGAGGTGTAAGTAAAAACCCAACAAAACCCCCTAGAGTGAAGAGTGATCAAAAGTACAAGGATCATCTGCCACCAAAGGAGATCAAATTTAAAGCATTGCGAAATACTTCAAATTTGTCACAAGGAAGAGCTTTGGTGAAGATGTCTGCCACATTATTGGTGGTAGGACAATAGACAAGGCTGATATCACTTGCATGTAGCCTCTCTCTTACAAAGTGATGATGTATCTCAATGTGTTTCGTGCGTGCATGAAACATTGGGTTTCGTGCCACTGCAATGGCACTCTAACTATCAGTGAACAAAGGAGTAGGCTCCATAATCGATACATCCAGATTAGCTAGCAAGTGTCTAATCCATACGCATTCAATTGTGGTAGTGAAAGCTGCCTTTGTATTCAGTTTCACATGACAATGTGGCAACAATTGATTGTTTCTTGCTAAGCCAAGATATGCAAGATGACCCAAGAAAGAAACAATTGCCACTAGTGGAGTGACGTGAATCATAATCACTAGCCCAATCAGAATCACTGTAATCATGTAGCTGCACTGGTCCCCCCTTGGCATAAAGCAATCCAAGAGATCTAATGCCCTGCAAGTAACGGAAGACACGCTTAACAGCTTGCCAATGTGACATACATGGTTGATGCATATATCTACTCAGGGCTGAAACTGCAAACTATATGTCCAGCCTAGTGTTGCATAGGTAAATAAGACATCCAATTGCTGGAGCATAAGTGTGTATATCAAACAAATCACTGTCATCATGTAATGATAGATTTAGTCTAGGTTCCATTGGTGTATAGACTAGCTTACAATCCTGTAAGCCAAACTTCTCAAGAAGTTTACTGACGTATCTGGACTATGATAGACCAATGCCTCTAGCATCATGTGTGAACTGAATCCCCAAGTAATAATGCAAAGAACCCAAGTCTGACATTTCAAAAGTTTGCTGCAAATTTTGTTTGAATGCTGAAATCTGATCAGCATGTGTCCTTGTAAGCAAAAGATCATCAACATATAGACAAATGATCAATGTTTAATGAACTAGATAAGTATCAGCTAGCAAAGTGTAGATTGATTTGGAGACCTATCGGACGATTCCTACAATCGCATCGCCTGCTACCCCTGCTCCCTCACGCCCACACTCGCCCTGCCCGTCGCCTTCGCTGCTTCCCCCCCCCCCCCCCCTTCCTTGCTTGCGGACCCCGCCTGGGCCCCCGCTTGTGGCTCATCACCCCGCCCTGCCCGTCGCCTACCCCGCTTGTCGCCCCGCCCCCTGACCATCATCCCGCCTGTTCCCCCCGGCTGTGGCCTCCACCCTCGCCCACTGATCCGCACCCGCCTGTGCCCCTGCCCTCTTGGACATCATCCCCCACCAATGCTCCCCCCCCACCCCCTAGACATCATCCCCGCCTGTGCCCGTCGCCCCTCCCCCCCTACTCATCGCCTACGCCTAGTTTGATTTATTATTAAAAAAAAAAAACAATACCTCCCCCCCTCTCCAGTTGCTCCCTCCCCCATAGCAACTCCCCCTCTCTGGTACCAGTGCAACATGATAGGTAGGTTCTCAGCAGGAACGCAAAATGGAAAACTCTGGTCAGACACCGGCGCATTCTGTGAGTGCCTCCCAATCAAACACCTTGCGAATCATCCTCTCTGAGGAACAACTCTTAGCCATTTGTGCCACAGAGCTAGAGTTGAAAGAAACAACGATCTTCAGCGATCTTTGGTCAGGTCGTTGGACACTCCTCATCGAGGGCCCAGCTGCGGGACTGGCTCCACTCCACACTACGCATTGGCAAAGTGCAGATTAGGGAGGCACTCCTCATGGGCCAAGGGATCTTCATGGTTCCACTCACCTCTGCGGATGCAACTCCTAAGCTAGTGGAGAGTGCATCCTATGCCTCCACGAAGGGGGTCATTAACATGGTTCCCTAGTATAGAGGCTTCACAGTGGAGACATTTGCACTCCATAATAGATTTCTCAGGCATCCAGTCACCTTACTTTTTCTCGGACTGGCGGTAGAGTACCGCCAGTTAGTGGAGGACTTTGAACGGCTCTTCGGCACAATTCTTCCTGCCTCCTTTGTAGATGCAGTGACAGTTACAGGAGTCCCAAAGGTACGAGTGGCCGTGAAAGACACAAAGAGTATACCAAAGCTTCTGGAGATTGAGAGAGGAGATCACTCCTTTAGGCAACAGGTCATTGTGACTTGGCAACTAGGGCAGTGCCTGCGCTGTTGGGACTTTGGGCATCAAGCAACAGTTTGTACGCGTTTCAGAGCCAAGGCGGGTCTAGAGACGACAAAGCCACTGAGGGCTTCACACAGGTCTAGAGACGACAAAGACGGAGAGGGCAGGGGGGGCACAGCCAGCTCCTCAGACCCAGCCTCGAAACCAAGGAGCACAAGGGCAAGCGACGCCCCCTCGGCAGAGCACTCCACAGCCAGCCCCATCAGGCAGGACTGCAGTCCCCCACATCCACCACCCGCACCAGACACTACCTCACCTGAGATCCCACAGCCCCCCCACCCCCCCCCCCCCCCCCCCCCCACACTGACCTTGGCCCACAGCCCCCCCCTTCTAGGGCCACCTGCCCCCCCCCCCCCCCCCACACCTACCTCGTATCTCCGTTCATTGCACCATCCCTCGATCCTCTCCCCCCCCACCACCCCCCGTACCGAGCACCCCGCCTGATCCGCACCTACCAGACCTACCCCCCCCTCCCACAGGAGGTGATGAGCCACACACGCGTACATTCTCCTCGCACCAGCAGTCTTCCCTCTCCCACACAACCACCAGCTCATCTGCCCCTGCCGCCCGTCACATTGTCCCGAGACAAGCACAGTTGTTGCCATAGGAGTTCTTCCGCAGTGGCCAATGGTCCTACCTGAGAGTTGCGGAGTGCTGAGAGTTCCCACCACCTCTAGAGGTGAGGATCTTCATGATTCATAAGTCAAGGAGGGGCAAGGTCCATCTACTAGCACCACTGGATGGACCAAACTATGCCTTTTTTCTTCAGTCCTCTCACTTAGGGGATTGGACATCGACACAGATAGAGGAGTTGAAGAGTCAGGTGGCAAACCCCACCTCCCAGTGGATGGGAGAAGAAGGACTAGCACTGTTTGCATAGCAGTGGCCTGGTTGCATGATGGACATTAACTAGTGGGCTGGTGCCGAGGTCCCACACTTGAGCATTATCTTTCGAGCCCCTCCACAGTGGAGAGCTCTGAGGGATGTGATCGAGTGGCCCCTGGCACACGTAGCCCACTTCTACCAGTGTACAGAGTCACAACTCTCAGTATGGTTGATAGATACACTGATAGTACCACCTGGAGCATCTATCACCCCTATGGTCCCGGCCGAGGGCCACCATGGGGGATTGGAGTTCACTGTCCAGACCCACGGCAAAGCATACTTGCATGCCCCATCGTTTTTCCTCCTCATCAGCAGCCTCCACACCCAACAGATGCATGTTCGATCAGTCACAGGTTTCCCCATGAGCTTACACCTTGCATCCTGGAATGTAAATAGTCTCCACTACAGTGGGACACATCAGTCCAGAAAGTTGATTGTTCAGCAGGAGCTGCAGCCTGCCCTTGCCGGACGGATCGACATCTTACTTCTACAGGAGCACAAGCTCACCCTCACCCAGGCCCAGCGGGTAGGGAAGGTACTCCCGAGAAGCTTGCACATTTACTGGGAGCAGGCCATAGGTGCCCACGGCAAAAGTGGATGTGTATATACCTCCATTGGCTTGAGTCTCACCACCTGTGTACGAGACCGTGAGACAATAGTGGCAGGGAGGGTTCTATGGATCAGATTGGATATTGGGGACTCGTGCCTTGGAGTCCTCAATGTCTATGCCCCTACGGAGGTTAGGGCAAGCAGCAGGTTCTGAGTGGAGATCGCGGATGGACTCCCAAAGGTGGACTCCTGGATCGTTGGAGGAGACTTCAACAACCTGGAGGCTGACTAGCAGGGCAGAGGCACAAACTACCAAGGCATGGCTAGGAAGAAGTAGGAGGCATGGGAGATCTTCTACTAGCAGTAGGAGCATGGGATCCCTGGAGAGACCCTACCTTCCATAGGAGGGAGAGGTCGCTAGATTTCTCTTGGGAATACAGGCAGCTAGGTGGATTCCTGCTGGAGCGGTTGGACAGGTTTTATGTGGGAGAGTGGGGAGGGTCTCGTGGAGGCCAGATTGGGCAGTTGGCGGGCACCACGTTGTCCGATCATTGCCCGGTTCTCCTAACACTTGATCCCCCAGCATCCACCCTAGACACACGATCCTGTAAGATCCGTGACTCAATCTAGAGGAGGGAGGAGGTGACGAGATAGATAGAGCAGATTTGGACCAGGGAGTGGAACAGGAGAGACCGGATCGCAGAGGAGGTTGTAGAGGTCCTAGCTGAGTCGAGTAGTATCTGCCTAGAGCCAGTCATACAGGCCAGGCAGCAATGCTGGGAGGAGGAGAGAGTACTCCAACGGGACCTTGCAGCCACACAAAGATTATTATAGGAGGCACCAGGGGATCCCACCCTCCACGCACAAGAGGTACGCATGCAAGCAGTCCTTGCTGGCCTAGAGGACAGGCGCTCAGAGTTTTTTTTCCGCACCTCAAGAGCTTTTTGGGCGCGGAAGGGGGACATGATGTGCATGGAATTTTTCCAAGTGCACTAGCCTCGCACCTCAGAAAATCAGATACGCAGCCTTCGAGATCAGTATGGGAGGACTCCTAGCCCAGATGAGGTGATGGAGATTGCCACCGGCTACTACAAATGCCTTTTCCAACAAGAGACAACCTTAGCTAGAGGAGAGTGATGTAGACAGCATATCATGGATCACATCCTGTCCCTCATCACAAAGGAGATGGGACACTCCCTCCTAGTCCCCTTCACAGAGAAGGAACTAGAGGAGGCTTTCCATACACAGGATGGGAAGAAATGCATGAGAGAGGATAGCAACTCTAAGGCCTTCTTCACTTGAAGGACCCCCTACTGATGGCCTTCCAGGAGATTTTCACTTCAGGATAGATGCCAGTAAATCTTTCGGCAGGCCTTATCAGTCTTCTTCCCAAAGGGGGAGACCGGTTGAAGCTTTCCCAGTGGAGATTGATCACCTTATTGTCAGTGGCCTATAAGGCACTGGCAAAGATGATTGGTAGGAGACTACGCCCCATGCTTCTAGACATCATCCATGACACACAGACAGGCTATGCCCAGGATAGGAGAATCCTAGACAATGTATTCACCTTCTTTGAGGCAACAGAGTGGGCTCAAAACAATGGGCAAAGACTAGCCGTACTTCTCTTGGATTTTGAGAAAGCTTATGACAGGGTGGACTAGGATTTCCTAGAGGGCACCATGGTGAGGTTGGGTTTTCCCCAGGCTTGGATTCGCGGGGTCTCCGTACTTTACGGATCGGCCACTAGCAAGGTTCTCATAGGTGGTAGGCGAGGGGAGGAGTTTCGGCTAGAGAGATCGGTCCGGCAGGGTTGTCCCTTGGCCCTGTACCTACTCCTACTCTTTGCAGAGGCGATGTTTCACTTTCTCAAGTCACACGTGAGCGAATTGCGCGGCCTCTGACTTCCAATGAGAGAGAAGACTGAGTTGTTAGACTCAGAGTATGCAGATGATATAGTACTCTATATAGAGGACGATGAGTTGATGCTGGAAAGGGGGAGGTTGGCTCTTGAGGTGTTTTGTTCTACAGTGGGAGCAAAAATCAACTGGTGAAAGTCAGTTTTTTCACAGACCCAGACTCTAGCACAGAGTGGGGCATTCACCTGGGATTTAGATGGGTGAGCAGAGGACAGACCATCCGGTACCTAGGGTTCCAGGTGGGACTCGACATCACTCTCGCCCAGCAGTTGCTTCCAATCCTCGATTCTATTTGAAGGAAGTTGACCTATTGGAGTATGGCTCGCCTCTCACTAGCCAGCCGAGCCTTCGTGGTTAACTAGGTCCTTCTAGCAACAACCTAGTAAATCGCCTCGTGTTGGTGCTTCTCCTCATCCTACGTTGTGCAGCTTTGCGGCCTAGTGCGGAATTGCCTTTGGTCCAGGTCAAACGGCTCTAGGGACTCCAGGGCCAAGGTGGCGTAGGCGACCATCATACGGCATCGGTCAGAGGGAGGATTTGGGATCATAGAACCAGAGTATCAGAGTATGGCCCTCTTGGGCAAGCTAGTTGTCTACGGCCTCACACTAAGAGGGAAAACCTAGAAGGTCCTATTGCAGGAGGGTCTTCAAGATTGTAGACTGAGGCTTGGCGGTGAGTGGAGGCCGTCCCTGAGGTGGATCTTTACGTCGGCCTAGATCACCCCCCCTAGATCACCTTTCTTACGTAGCTTGCTCCGCGTGTGGCAAGGCGTCCACAAGGCCCTAATCCAGAACCCCGCAAGCTGCCAGGAGGAGATAGACCGTTAGCCGCTGATTTGGAACCCCTAGATTAGAGATCGGGAAGGGGCACAGATTGGCGAGCACCCCCACATAAAGTGGGCTGGTTGGGAGGCCGGCCCGGCTCGTACCATCAAAGCATGGCGGGAGGTGTACAAGACGGTGGACGTGGAGGTGCTGCACCGAGTATCAGGCTGCCAGAGAGGAGTGGAGTTGAAGAGAAGGAAGATAGATGCAACAATACCTCAGGAGTGGCTTGCTCCCCCCACGATACGAGAGCCGATAGAGCCGGGAGAGGTATGGGCTACTAGGTTTTTACTAGCAGGCATTCCCCTACAAGTGGCAGGTAGACTAACTGGCGCTCCAGGTGGGATCTTCTTTACCGTACAGGAGGGGGGGCGTCTAGCTTTTGACAAAGGGCAGCAGGATGAGGGGACAACTGTCCTTTCATGGAAGAGGATCCAGGTGATTGGTCTTTAGAGGAAGACATGGCAGCTCGACCCTTTTGTCTTCTAGTAGGAGCTCAGCGAGTGGCACCTCTAGATCTGAGAGGGCAGGCCACTTGATGAGCTGGAGTGGAATCTGGGAGAGTGGCTATCGCCGGCCACTACAATCGCCAAGCAGCCACTGAGGTTCTTGGAGTACACCGCCAGGATTGGCAGACACGTACATCAGCAAGAGGATATGGATTGGGCGCCGTCACGTAGCAGGCACTGGGCGGAGCAACGCATTACGGAGCCTTTCAGACGGACCTTCTGGCACAGCCTATGGGATAGCTGGAGCCCAAGGAGGGTATCATATTTTTTATGGCTGGTGGCACATGGAGGCTTGGCAATGGGTAGTTGGCTTGCTCAGATGCAAAAGGAGGGAGCTTGTAAGTGTTGCACATAGCAGCCTCTGGAAACCCCAAAGCACTGCTTTTGGTCATGTGAGACGCCGCAACTCGTGTGGAGAGAAGCATGCCGCATCCTTCCACGTATAGCACCCAGCCTTGGATATATCTCTTGGGGAGGTTTCTGCTAGCAGGCAGTCAGCCAGGGCCATCACCTTCTGTATGAGGCCGGGATGTTGGACACAATATTCATTATCGAGGCAGGGTCATGTGTAGTGGCTGGTTTGGCGGCTCTACCCATCCGCCAGGTACTGGAGCCCACGACAGACCGCTTTGAGGTATGGGAGACCATAGGGAGTTTTACTGGTTGGCATATCTGGAAGGTGCGGTGTGAGGAGGCTTTCGGCAAAGAGAGACTCTCAGTACAGGTGACCTTAGCAGAGCTCTTGACCTCTATCATCCACTCCCTCCACGGACGATGGGATCAGGTGCAGGGCAAGTCCAGGGCTCATCAGGAGCTCCGTTGTCATTTCATGCGCACTTGGGGCGGCCAAGACCTGTTTTTCGAGATGCAGGCAAGCAGCCCCAAATGGTGTTATACCCCCCCTCCGTGGCTTCTTACCCCCATCTCCCCTAGACCGATGTACATTTGATATATTTGTGACTCTATATCAGCTCCAGTTAGTCTGTTGAGCATGAGCACTTCCTTGTTTTTCCTAAAGTAATATAATTAGCCACTCTTTATTTGCAAAGAAAAAAGAAGAAGACAAATGAGCAGCATGGATCCCCCCTCTTTACATACGTAAAGAGTAGACTCGGATGAGCTGTTTATAAACCCTTGGCTTAGCAAAAAAACATCTATCTTTGCATATCAATCTCTAGGAGCTTGTTTCAAATCATATAAAGCCTTTTTCAGCTTGCAAACCAAGTGTTCGGATCCGTCAACTGTAAAACCAATGGGCTGCTGTACATATACTTCCTCATGAAGTTCCCCATGTAAAAATGCAGTTTTAATATTCAACTGATGCACAGTCCATCCATAATGGGCAACCAAAGCAATCATAGGCCTGATGGTTGTCATTGGGGAGGTATGAGCAAATGTCTCCCCACAGTCAATGCCTTTCTTCTATGCATAGCCTTTACATGCCTTGCCTTATAGTTGTCAATGGATCCATCTGCATTCCGTTTCAACTTGTAGACCCATTTTGTTCCAATGGCTTTCTTCCCAAAGTGCAAAGACACTAAATCCCATGTTTGATTCTTAGTTATAGAATCCAATTCAGCTTGCATTGCTGCCATCCAATGCATACTTTGTTGTGCATCCTCAAAACATTCAGGCTCCTCATCATCAAGTATGCTTGCTGCCATAACAAACTCCATGGTATGTGCAATATCATGTATACGAGCTCGCCTTCTAGTACGATCAGCCATGGATGCATCCAGATGACTATCTTTCATAGTCTGTAAATACCATCTAGGCATTTGTCTTGCCTCCTGATTGTGCATAAGCTCTTGCTGAATCAGCTTTAGCACTTTGCTGATTATTCAAGTCAGCCAATGGCTGATTTTCTGCATTTTCCAATGGACCAGCTAGTTGAACATTAAGTTCACTTGCTGAAACTCCAGCTGAATCACCAAATGTAATGGGCAGCAGCCCTTCAAATACATCATGGGCAGCCTGATATGTGTCTAAACCAGCAAGGGATAATTCTGATTTTTCATCAAAGAGTACATCCCTAGTGACAAACACCTTTTTAGACACAGGATCACAGAGTCTGTAGCCTTTTCTCTCACTACTATATCCCACAAAAATGCATTTGACAGCCTTGTTATCCAACTTTTTTATTGAGTATCTGGGGAATGTGTGCATGTGCAAGACACCCAAAGGTACGAAAGTGTCCAACAGAAGATTTCCAGCTGTTCCAAGCCTCAAAAGGTGTAATTCTCTTTAATGCTTTGGTGGGGCATCTGTTCAAAACATGGCAAGCACACATAACGTCTTCCATCCAAAAACTATGTGGCAAGCTCTTCTCTTTCAGCATACATCTGGCCATCTCCATGAGTGACCGATTCTTCTTCTCTACAACCCCATTCGCTGTGGAGTATAAGCAGTAGTGAACTGATGAACAATGCCCTTTTTCTTCAAAAAGGAATTCAGCATAAATGACATATATTCCCCCCCTCAGTCCAAACGGAGAGTCTTTATTTTACAGCCAGATTGGTTCTCAACAAGTGCAGTAACAGCCAAGAATGCATCATATACTTCTGACTTATCACCAAAGAGTAGACCCAACAGAATCAAGTAAAATCATCAATAAAAGTCATAAAATAGCAGGATCCTCCCAATGACTTTGTCTACATAGGCTCATATATATCTGAATGCACTAACTATAACCTGGCTATGGCTCTAAAAGTAACATCACGGGGAAACGAAAACCGATGCATTTTTCCCAAAATACATCCTTCGCACAAGTGCTCAGAAGGAATCTCCGCAAGAGGTAATCCATCTAGCATCTGTGTACGTTGTAAGAGCATCAAGCTACCAAAGTTTACATGCCCCATGCGAGCATGCCATAACTCTACCTGTATCATAGCACGAGTAAGAGTGGATACCAAGTATGCTGATTGATCAACTGAAAGAGCATCCAACTCATATAACCCATGACATAAAGTGTCAATCAAGATCAAAGTCATGCATTCCTTGTCTCTCACCATACATCTGTCATCATCATATGTAACCTGCAATCCACAACGTGCGAGCCATCTATGGCTGGGAGCACAATCTCCCTAATACCTCTAACAGGGTATGATGCATTGTTGGCACAATGTACAGACTTGCCAATTGGAGCATCACCAACAGAAGCAAATAAATCTCTATGAGATGTAATGTGCCTAGAAGCACCACTGTCAAAAAACCCAGTGCATGCATCCTCAGTAGAGCTAAATGCTCGATTAGCCCAAGAAGTGTCATAACTGCATGTGTAAAAGCAATAGTCCACCCTATCTACAACAAAGGACGCGGACTTAGTAACAGTGGAAGGAGCATTAGAAACAGACATTTCTAACTCATTTTTCTTCTCCTTGGCAATGCGCTTTCTACACTTAGTGATATAGTGGCTGGGCTTCTTGCAATAATGGCATTTGCCCTTTTTGGCTTGCGTGCCCCCTTGTTTTTTACTTCCCTATGAGGTGCCAGAAGTCCCAGAGCTTTGCGGAGCATTCTTTACTTGGCTGCCTTTGCTCTTTTGTCTAGCCACAAAAATCTGCTCAAAGGCTATGACATCCACACCACTATTTCCTCTTGTTTGCTCCTCCTCTAAAAGCAACCTGACTAACTGAAGAAAGGATATAGGCTGTAGGGTTATCCTAATTGTGAGGTTTAGGAAAGCGTGGAAAGCTAAGTACAAAGGAGGTAATGAGTTCAATGTAGTAGATATCAGTTGTGCATCTAAATAGTACTCATTGACATTCATAAGTTGCTCATAGAAGTCTAGAATTTTGTTCAAGTGATCCTGCATAGAATCACCCTTATCCATCTTCAATGTTTCAAGTTCTTTCTTTAAGAAAGAGATGCGGGTCTCATTCTTACCAGCAAACTTCTGCCCCAAAGTTAGCCAATCTTCTCGTGAAGAAGCTGCTGAACGAATGTGGGGGATGATGGACTGTTGAACTACCAATGCAATCAGCGACAAAGCCTGTGCATCCCGTGTATCCCATGCTTTTTGAGCTGCTGATCTTTGGGAAAGTGGCTAAGGTGGAGCACGCTGAACAGGCTGAGGTGCTCGTTGTCCATGTCCTCTTGGAGGAGTAGCTAGAGCCACAACTCCAGGCCTAACTTGTTCGCCACTGACATAGTCCCAAAGATTTTTTGCAACAAGTACATTCTTCATCATGAAGGACCAAAGTGAGTAATTGTTACCATCCAATCTGTTCTCCTTGGATACATAGGTAAAAACATCACCTCCCTGATTTGCCATGATAATCAATGCCAAAAGAAGCAAAAGAGCAATGTCCAAGCTGGACAAACCTGGAAATCTCAAAATTTCCAGAAATTACAGCAAATAGCTTGCTGTAATTAGTACACTGAGGTACACTTTGTCAAAACTGTCTGTAATGCACACAATCCAAGGTGCTTTCAGTGTTCAGCAACACTATATGAGCAAAACCCCCAAAATTTATTGCCCCAAAATTGTCCAAAACAATCTATCTCTGACTGAGACTGTAGTACATGTGCCAATGTCTTCAAAAAACTCAAAAGCCCCAAAATTTCTGATAAATTTGCCCAGAAATTTGCATCAACTGTGTCCCAGACATGTATCCAGACCACTATACTTGTTGGGAAAAAGCCCCTTTTCCAAGAATGAATCTAGAGTTTTAAAAAAGGTAAAATTTAAAAAAATACCTCAGAAACCAATCAAGCTGGTGGCAGCAGGTGCACGGCGTAGGAGCTCAGGCAGGGGTGACAGAGGGCAACACTAGTGGTGCAGACCAGGGGTGTCGCAGGCAAGGGTGGCACAGACCAGGTGGCGGCCTGCTCAGATAGGCAGCGCAAGCAGGCGTAGCGAGCAGCGTCCTTGTCAGGCGTAGGGGGCAGTGTCCTAGTCATGGGGGGCACTGTGCACATAGGGGCTGCTCAGGCAAGCTGCATCCCTAGACAAACTGGCGGATGCAAATAGCACAGGCATTCCAGGCGGGCGCTGGAGGCACCGCTGTGGGCGCAGGAGGCAGCGCTGCAGGCGCTGGGGGACAGGCTCAGGGGCGTCACCGCCAGGCTGGTGGCGGGCTGTCTGGCCCAACTGGCAAGGCGAAGCACAGGTGCTGGTGACCACTATTGCATGAGTACTCAGACTGCTCTGCAAGTGCTGGAGGCTAGTAGTGCTCAAACTGCTCTGTAGGTGCTGGAGGAGGAGCAGGTCGAGCTGTAGATCTCTGGAACCAACTACAGTACAAAGTAGCTCGCAGGCACTCTTGAAGGATGAGACCAGAGCAGAGCTGAACTGATCTGAACTCAGCTCTGGTACCAAATGTGAGATTGAGAGAGGATTGAAGTTCAGTTCAGAGTAGAGTAGATAGTGTGGAGAGTGAAGCACAACACCCAATGCAATGGACTGAAAGAGTGTAATCTGAAAGTACAAGGTACAACCCTTAAACCTTAGGGTTGTAGGGGGTGTTCACACCCGAACACAATAAGTGCTCGTAAGTGTGTGACATAAGCACATACGAAATAAGACTAAGTCTAGGGGAAAAAAACCTCTTGTACCAAGAGTAAAAAGTGCCTAAGTGTCCTACTTGTCACCGACACTCCTATGTGAGCATAGGCATAAGTGTGGCGTAAGTGAAAACCCAACAACATGGTCGAGGAACTCACCTGCATTAAAGAGGAAGTGCAACAGCTCCAAAAGAAGCAAGAGGAAATGATAAAAGAAGGTGTCTCTTGGGCAAAGATGCTCAAGAAGACCCAACAACAACTAGAGGAAATGGAGCAATGGATACAAATAGCAAAGAAAGGGGAACAACTAGCATACACATCTACAACAGCCATAATAAATGACATATTGGAGGAGGAACAAAAACTGAAGGTCAGAGCACTCCATGTTTGGGTGACAAGGCTGAAGATGCATGAGAAAGTGGAAGAGGACACCAAGCCGATATATATACTAATGAATGTCAAAAAAGACTTACATGTCTCTGCTTCAAGAGCGGGCAAGAAGAGCACAAAAGAAGAGCTCAAAAGAGCATGCTCTCATTCTCTATTTCCTCATCCTGGAGGCTAGGAGAGACTTCCTAGCCAAACACCGAGCATTAAAAGGTAGCGGTGCGTTTTTGGGTGATGACCTCACACATACCCAACTAGTCCACATAAAGGAGTGCATGCCAAAAATTAGGGCAGCTAGGGACGAGGGAAAACTAGCCTTCTACAAAGGAGGAAGAGTGGTGATCCTAGACGGATGCACCAAATGATAGTGCATGAACTATGGGACCAGCCTCAAAGTTTGCGACAAGAGGAGGCAGCTTGTGCATGATGAGACTTTGAAGTCACCACTTGGGTGGATCCCAGAATGATAGGTGATGTGTACCCTTTCATAGACTTAGTTGCATCAATAAGATTGATACCTTTCATGTTGAGGTAGACCTTCACAATCATAATACCATATATCTCTAGAGCCTTCTTTGTAAGGAAATCTTCAAAGACCTTCCCTTCAGCCCGTGTTTTAGCCCTTCTCTCTATCAAAGCTTGAATTTTTGAATCCACTTCCAACACCTTGTATCTTTGTAACTTCTCATGATCAAAGAAACATATAGGTGCACAGTGTCAAGAGCCCTCCAATTGTTTATAAAAAATCTTTGCTACTTAATTCAATTATCTTCACGAAAAAGAGAGAGAGAGAAAGAGGGGGATCATGATGGCTCGACATGACCTACAGCGCATTACAAGGGTCACCTATAGATAGGCATGTGAGCTTTGAAGGCTCGTGTGGGGACACATCCCACAGACAATTGTGACTTGCACATAGACTTGTTGACAGTCAGGTAGAGACTCTAGACAATGCTCACATTCCAGCCATGTGAAGACCTAGATGTTTAGGCGGCAACTGGAGAGCTCATGTCAGAAGCATCATGCATTAGATCAGGTGTATACTACAAAAACATCACGTCAGACCTAGCAGAGGCAGATCTACAAACGTGCGGCTTCTCTCTCTCTCTCTCTCTCTCTCTCTCTCTCTCTCTCTCTCTCTCTCTCTCTTTCGTGAAGATAATTGAATTACATCAGACCATCAGGTCAGCAATCTCGTTGTATCTCTTACTTTCTGTTACATCAGATCATCAGGTCATCCAAGAAACTCTCTCTCTCTCTCTCTCTCCTTTTTTCGTAAAAGGTAATTGTATTAATTACGAAAAAGGTACAAGTTTACATGATTACAAGATACACGATGGCTCTATCCCATCGTGTGTAAAAACACTCTGTCTCTCTACAAGAACTAAACGACTAAAGAGTTACAAAAAGTCATGGCAAAGACGCAGAGGAAATTGCCATATGCCAGGGACGTAAGTCCTCTCCCGAGGGAGGTCATCCGAGAAACTCTCTCTCTCTCTCTCTCTCTCTCTCTCTCTCTCTCTCTCTCTCTCTCTCTTCGTAAAAGGTAATTATATTAATTACGAAAAAAAGGTAAAAGTTTACATGATTACAAAATACACGAGGGCCCTAAGCCAACGTGTGTAAAAACCAAATACTAGGCTACGAAAAAAGTTACACAAATCATGGCAAAGACCCAGAGGAAATTGCCATATGCCAGGGAAGCAGGTCCTCCCGAGGGAGCAAGTCCGAATGCCGAATAAGATCTATCTGCCAATGCAAAAGACCTTTAAGCCGGGCAAGGTGTCTCGGTACATTAGATGCCGAATCAAAAAGAAAGGCATTCCGAGTGGTCCAAGTGTGCCAGCATCCCCAGTATCTGAAGAAGTGGAATAAGATCTTCATATGCAATTCTCTCTCTCTCTCTCTCTCTCTCTCTCTCTCTCTCTCTCTCTCTCTCTCTCTCTCTCTCTCTCTCTCTCTCTCTCTCTTTTCGTAAAAGGTAATTGTATTAATTACGAAAAAAATACAAGATTACTTGATTACAAGATACATGACGACAAGCCAGGCCATCATGTGAAGAGGTGCTAAGTACTACGAGTTACAATTTCATGGCAAGGATGCGGAGGAAATTGCCATATGCCAAGGACGGAAGTCCTCCGTAGAGAGCAAATCAGAACGATGGAGAAGAGCTAACTGCCAATACAAGAGGCCCTTAAGCCTCACAATATGCCGCTGAACATTATGGGCGGAGTCAAACAGAAAAGCATTCCGAATGGTCCAGTTATGCCAACAGCCCCAGTATCGAAGGAAGTGGTACATGAGCTTCATATGTGGCTGTGCGGGAGTAGGGTATTTGGGCTGGCCCAAAACCCAATCAAAGGGGCGCAGTGTGATACCAACCACCCCTCGCCAAACGGCCGACAAAAACAACCAGACTTTCTTAGCAACGGGGCAAGAAATAAATCGGTGGCAGGCGGATTCCATAGTAGTGGTGCAAAAGAAACAGGTGCCATTGGAGATTCGTCGCTTGGAAAGAGCCGAAGCAAGCGGAAGACCCCCAATCATCACTCTCCAAAGAAAGACTTTGTATTTAAAGGGTGTCTTGTTGACCCAGCCCTCCATCACAGTTGCCCTCCATCACAGTTGCCCTCCACCATGACCGGGATTTACGCAATCCCCATAAAGCATTCGCTTTAGTAACTAGCCATTGATTATCTTTAACCAAAAGATGATACACTTGATTAGAAGAAGCTTTGCTCAAATGCAGCCGGCCTTGTAGGTCCCAATCCTGCCAGGGATGATCCAAAGCAAGAGCAGGAAAGGGTTGTCTGCTCTGGAGCACCGTCAAAAGCTGTTCCCATATAGGCCTATATCCACGAGGGATCCGGAAGAGCCTCCTAGCAGTACGAAACGATATAAGCACATTGCGACTGGCAAGGGTGGCATCCGCGACTGAAGACAAGCCCAAACAGGCCATCCGGTTGAATTGTGGTCTAAGCTCATGTTTATCTTCCCACGAAAGTAAACGCGAGACTGCCAGTAATTCCAATTGAAAAGAGTTAGTAGCCAAGCGATCCTCCGTTGGGTGCCACTGAGCCTTTTGAAGGACGTGTTTCCAGGAACACACCAAATGAGTAAGCAGCGATGAAGAAGAACTGGAAAACCGCGAATCCGCATTAAGAACGTGCCACCAAGAACTTCGGAGTTGGGTATTGCCATGCCGAAGCCCATGGCTCTTGAGGAAATAACGAGCGATAGCAACCCACGGATGATGATCATCCGAGCACATGGCGCGGAAAAGGGACCAACGAAGTGCCTGCATGTGAGTTTGGGCATCTAAAATAGCTCCGCCACCCATGCGTTTGGGGGTGCACGAATGCGACCACGAGATCCAGGAAATACCTGCATGCAATGAGTCCTTCTTCCATAGCATGAAGCGAATAGACTGAGTGAGAGCATTCAGAGTCGTAGCAGTCCAGGGCAACAATGGCAAGAAATATGTGAGCATTGGCAACATAATTATCTGGGCTACTTTGAGGCGAACATGAAAAGGCCAGGCTTGAGACTTCCAATACATAAACTTGGCCACCATTTTCTGAGAAATCCACTGCAGAAGCTGTTTTGGGGGAACATCAACACCCAAAGGGTATCCAAGATGCCTGACAATGGAACCTCGAGGAACAACCAGACCCTGCCAGTCCAAGGACTACAAATCCAACTCCGTGCAGCTTAGAATGGCTGATTTGAGCACATTGATACGAAGGCCTGACGCCTGACCAAAGAGACCCCAAACATCCAATGCTTTTCGAAGATTATCCTTGTCCGCTCGCAAAATCATAAAAGTATCATCCGCCAGTGATTGGCCAATGAAGTGTTGTCCTGTAGGAAGCGACAGTCCGGCCAACTGGGAAGAGGCGGCCATATGTGATAACATGGAAAGAACTGGATGTGTCGCAAGGGCAAAGAATAAAGGGCTCAAAGGGCACCCCTGTCTGACAGAACGGGCAAGGACAAATGGCTCAGTAACACCTCCGTTCAGCATGACTCGCGAAGACGCCGCAGCACTAATGGTGTAGATCAGACGAGACATCCGAGCACCAAAGCCCATAGCAGACATAAGGTCAGCAACGAAAGACCAGTCCAGATAGTCAAAAGCCTTTTCCAGGTCCAGTTGAATCAGTACCACCTCCTGATTAGAATGGCGGGCATAATCAATGGCCAATTGGGCATTCAAAACATTGTGTAGAATATTTCGGCCCTTAATGAAACCATACTGGAGAGGGTGCACAAGGGCAGGGAGATGCTTATGGAGCCGATTCGCCATTATTTTGGAAAAGATTTTGTACATTGAACCCATCAAAGAAATGGGGCGCCACTGAGTCAACTTAGATGGCGAAGGAACTTTTGCAAGCAGTTTAATAAGTCCTTGTTTCCATGAGGGAGGCATGATTCCCATTTCCCACACCTGTTGAAACAAAGCCTGTAATGGTTTCGCCAGTTGGGTAGCGAAAGCTTCAAAGAACTCATTGGTGAGACCATCCCAACCCGGACTTTTATCTTTGGGCAAGTGTAATAAGACATCCATAACCTCTGCTTCACCAATATCTGACTCCAGAGTAGCTTGCATGTCCTGCGGAAGCTGATTGTGGACCAGGTCATAAAAAACCGAACGGGCCTGAGTAATTTGGGCTGAAGGTGGAGAAGCGTAACCGAGAAGGTCACGGAAATAATTCCTGCACATATGCACAATAGTCTGTGGATCCAGGATAAAATGGCCTTGTGCATCCTCGAGTCTGGTCATATTCTCTCGAGCAGGAGAGGCATGGAGAGCTCGAAAGAACTTATGGGTCTGACATGCACTATCTTGCAAAGTCTCTGTCAGCTATTGCAATTTGGCCTGCTGATACGATTTTAGCTGGAATTCTTTAATAAGATCGGCCACCCGCATGGCCAGTGCAAGCAGAAATGCATCATCCGGAGTGTCCACCAGCAGGGAGCGAACCAAAACCAGCAGGTCCTCCGCTGCCTGTCGACGGCGCCGACAAAGAGAGGCATGATAGATCCCATATTGCCGAGCAACCCGCTGCACATTAGAAAGCAATCTTTCAAATGACGCAGTGTCCTGAGAGGAATAGTCCAAGGAGAATCTGTCAAGCAATTGTTGCATATAGCCCTGAAAAATTGTATGCTTTAAGTAGGACGAGTTGAAAAGCAAAGGGAGTCTCTCCAGAAATTGCTTGAAAGGGGCAATGGGTTGTGCAAGCAACTCGAACTGCAGAGGGAAATGGTCCGACAAGACATATTGCTGCAATAGTTTTATTTCGAGCATCTAAGGCAGAAAATCATCATTCTGCATGATATATATACGGTCTAGCCGCGACCATGTTGTGGCAT